>NC_052360.1:51317795-51325091 GCF_009727055.1 Benincasa hispida | reverse complement strand
AGTAGATGATAGGAACTTTAGTAAATAGTCACATAGACGATGACGAGGCTGTAAAGCTTGATCGTCCATGCGATTGTGTAGCGCAATGATAGGTAGTAAATTTACCTTGCGATGCTAAGCGATTGTTTAGTCAGTTACGAAGCGATGAAGCTTGCTGAACTAAACGATCGTCTAGCTCGCGTGTTCATTAAACAATACTCAGCGATCGCGTGCCCGATCATCAACCCGATACGACCAAATCTTGATCGCATACTCCATTGTTTAACCGATGTGTTCAACCACGATCACACAGTCTTTCATTTTCACAATGTGATGAACAGTGATCGCATAGAACCTTTTATGCATGATGCGATTAACCTTAGATCATCTCTTTCCTTGAAGAGTCGCAACCTTTGTCCAGAACTTCGGCGAACGACTCAAGACTTGAAACACTTTGAATATAGACTCGATTACGATTATTTATGCCCAAAAATGCAGGGGCCTTTACAAACAACCACAAACGTAAAAGGAATTAAATAGACTGAGGCAATTCATCCTGAAAACATCCATTAATCTGGCACATCCACAACAGTATTAACACTTAAAACAGCATAGAAATGCACCCACAATGAATGTATACGTTATTTCATTGCAACAAATGAAATCAGAGTATCAGTAACCTAGCTCTGATACAAATTGAAGGATCTCAAACCGAGAGTTCCATGAGCGGGCTTAGATCTCTTCGATTTCATAGTGACCGAAACATAAACAATATACATTCCATACAAACAGTTATACATATTAAACTCATAATCGGCATGCTCGGAATACAATAAAACACAAGGAAAGGGGGAAAGGGTTCATACCAGATGAAGACACTCTTCGAACGACTGAACCCAAAGCAGTAGAAAACCTCCCACCGATCTACCAGCACCCGACGAGTCTGTTGACTGCAATAGCACGATTCGAACGTACACGAACAATACCGCGGGGACAACACCACCACAAGAGAAACCCGGTATCCTCGACGTAAAAAACCCAAAGAATGGGCTTTGGTGAGTTTGGTAAAGAATGGAGGAGAAGACGTCGAGTAGACGATAAGCATGTGGGAGATGAACTCTGCTATCGTATAGCGGAAATGCTTATCGTATAGTAGAGCTACACGATCATTTAGGAAAAACTGAATGATCATTTAGAAAAGATGTATACAATTGTTTAGAGAACGCGTGTACTAGATGATCGTTTAGACGAACGAGCTTCTATCGTATAGGCTCTCGCGATCGCTCTTTCACGGATTCATTTTTGGGCGCGAGCGATACGAATGCACGATTGAATAATAAAATGAAAACGATTTTCATAGCTTTAACCCGCTGGTTACCATAACCTTCACAGCCCCACTTCTCACGTCCGAACATGGATTAATCGGTTAATTATCAAATAATTAATCAATTAATTTAATTAATAAATATAATCATATTATATTTATATCCTATAGTTTGATATCATATATCTACTATAGTATTTTCTCCTCTACTTGATATAAATCATTTATATCTAATTTCCTCCAAAATAATATATCTCATACATTTAGCCAATTATATCATATATAATTGAACTCTCCCTAGTCAATTTAATATTTCAATTAACCCAAATACTGGTCTCAAACTTTATCCAAGCTACCCAGGTGACTAATGGACATGTGGCTCGAAGCTCCAATGGTACATGAATAGCTGACTAAACTCTTTAGCCACGAGATTCACCATCCGTTAATTGTCAGTGATTCCACTAAAGACCAACAGCTGAACTGTTCTTACACAGATATATTTCTGTGTCCATTGGAAATAACAATCATGAGTATGATGAACCTTCATAGATGCTCGTAAGTATAGTTGGGCCAATTTATCGTTTTTCCCCTGTATTTATATCTCACTCCTTAAGTACCATTGATTCCTCTAATGAACAATACAAACATAGTCCAACTATGTGTGAACACCTCACGGGCCAATAGAAGGTGTGTGGTGCCACATCGTTCAAGCCCTAGAATCAGCCCTTAAGGGAGCCATCTATCTATTACCTTTGCCTCGGGGAAGGAGTGAATTCCATCTTGTGTACCTGAGTTCCTAGCTCCCAAATCAGACAAATCCCCAAAATGGTAGGTTTAAATCGGCGACTTGGCCACTCGCACCCATACAAATGAAAGGACCGCCCTCAATGGCAGGAGTTCCCAACTCACTCAGAATTGAGGTCATGTTACCTATAGTCATCCTAGTGAAATGAAGTCTCTGTCATGACCAGTGTTATATAATGAGACATTAACACTTCGTGGTCAGGTCTTATACAAACTCTTTGAATAGGACGCCCCCGCTCGCATGTCCCCAACACGAATGATCAAGATCAGACCATCTGTGACAAGTCACAACAACACCTGTGACCATTCCACAAAGCGGGTCGCGTTCGTAGCATTATCAGGATAAGGTTTCCCTCCTATGTCCATATACTACAGACCATTTTGGTTATCACTCAAGACATGATCCACTTGTATGCCACCACATACATGCTTGAGTCACATATAGATAACTAGGGATTTTATGTTTATTGGTTTGGGGTAAAGCAAATAAAACAAATAACGGAGCAAAACAACACGATGTGAAGTAAATATCATATATTAACAATCACTGGTGTTCATATATACTGTTTACAAACTACAGGACACGAGACTTTAGGGCATCAACCCCAACATATGCAACATACGAAATTATAACATGCTTTTAATAAGATCAAGGGAAAGAATGAACATATCTTTGAAGACTCATCTTCAATCTCCCTTGATCACGAACACTGGTACAATCTCCAAGATTGCAACTCACGAACGCTCAAACACAGTGACCGCAACACAGCACTATCAATCAGAAACCACCACACGAACACTGTGAACTCAACGAACAGCCACGAAAAACCTCGACTTGAGTATGACACCATCACAATGGCTACCTTGGTATTCTCGGTGTGAGAATCCAGAAGTGTGGGCTTTGTGTGGACTTGGTTAGAGGAAGAGACTGGAGGAATAAATATCGTGTAAACAATTGAGCAAGTGGGAGATGGAAAAAGTCTATCATATTAATTATTTGACAAATGCTATGCAATCGTTTAGCAAAAGCTCCGTGATCGTTTAGCTAAAGGCCAGCTGAGTGAACTATCATGTAGTGTCACTCCACGATCGTTTAGTCTCTCTTTAGCTATTGTTTAGTGAATCTAATCCACTTGACAGCCTTTTCATGAGAACTCTTTCCCATAATGGAAAATCTCAAATCATACTAAATTGAGGAAAACATTTTTCCTTTTATCTCATAGTTACCATGAAACCACCAATAACCTCCCACTTAATTGGTTATTAAAGAAAAAGATATAATTATCCAATAATTAATATTATTATAAATATATATGATAACCAACTTACCATATTATATTTATAAACCTATAGTTTTAATATTTCATCTCATGAAACATATAAACCATAGTTCTTTTTCTATTAGCAATTTTCAGCAGGTAGCGATCGTTCAACACGCAGTAGATGATAGGAACTTTAGTAAATAGTCACATAGACGAGACGAGGCTGTAAAGCTTGATCGTCCATGCGATTGTGTAGGCAATGATAGGTAAATGATTTACCTTGAGTTACTAAGCGATCGTTTAGTCAGTTACTAAGCGATGAAGCTTGCTGACCTAAACGATCGTCTAGATGCTTTAAACGATACGCGAACGTTTGATCATCTAACCGATGCGTGCAACTTGGTAAACGATTTACCTTGCGATGCTAAGCGATTGTTTAGTCAGTTACGAAGCGATGAAGCTTGCTGAACTAAACGATCGTCTAGCTCGCGTGTTCATTAAACAATACTCAGCGATCGCGTGCCCGATCATCAACCCGATACGACCAAATCTTGATCGCATACTCCATTGTTTAACCGATGTGTTCAACCACGATCACACAGTCTTTCATTTTCACAATGTGATGAACAGTGATCGCATAGAACCTTTTATGCATGATGCGATTAACCTTAGATCATCTCTTTCCTTGAAGAGTCGCAACCTTTGTCAGAACTTCGGCGAACGACTCAAGACTTGAAACACTTTGAATATAGACTCGATTACGATTATTTATGCCAAAAATGCAGGGGCCTTTACAAACAACCACAAACGTAAAAGGAATTAAATAGACTGAGGCAATTCATCCTGAAAACATCCCATTAATCTGCACATCCACAACAGTATTAACACTTAAAACAGCATAGAAATGCACCCACAATGAATGTATACGTTATTTCATTGCAACAAATGAATCAGAGTATCAGTAACCTAGCTCTGATACAAATTGAAGGATCTCAAACCGAGAGTTCCATGAGCCGGCTTAGATCTCTTCGATTTCATAGTGACCGAACATAAACAATATACATTCCATACAAAACAGTTATACATATTAAACTCATAATCGGCATGCTCGGAAATACAATAAAACACAAGGAAAGGGGGAAAGGGTTCATACCAGATGAAGACACTCTTCGAACGACTGAACCCAAAGCAGTAGAAAACCTCCACCGATCTACCAGCACCCGACGAGTCTGTTGACTGCAATAGCACGATTCGAACGTACACGAAAATACCGGGGGACAACACAACCACAAGAGGAAACCCGGTATCCTCGACGTAAAAAACCCAAAGAATGGGCTTTGGTGAGTTTGGTAAAGAAATGGGGAGAAGACGTCGAGTAGACGATAAGCATGTGGGAGTGAACTCTGCTATCGTATAGCGGAAATGCTTATCGTATAGTAGAGCTACACGATCCATTTAGAAAAACTGAATGATCATTTAGAAAAGATGTATACAATTGTTTAGAGAACGCGTGTACTAGATGATCGTTTAGACGAACGAGCTTCTATCGTATAGGCTCTCGCGATCGCTCTTTCACGGATTCATTTTTGGGCCGAGCGATACGAATGCACGATTGAATAATAAAATGAAAACGATTTTCATAGCTTTAACCCGCTGGCTACCATAAACCTTCACAGCCCCACTTCTCACGTCCGAACATGGATTAATCGGTTTAATTATCAATAATTAATCAATTAATTTAATTAATAAATATAAATCATATTATATTTATATCCTATATTTGATATCATATATCTACTATAGTAATTTTCTCCTCTACTTGATATAAATCATTTATATCTAATTTCCTCCAAAATAATATATCTCATACATTTAGCCAATTATATCATATATAATTGAACTCTCCCTAGTCAATTTAATATTTCAATTAACCCAAATACTGGTCTCAAACTTTATCCAAGGCTACCCAGGTGACTATGGACATGTGGCTCGAAGCTCCAATGTACATGAATAGCTGACTAAACTCTTTAGCACGAGATTCACCATCCGTTAATTGTCAGTGATTCCACTAAAGACCAACAGCTGAACTTTCTTACACAGATATATTTCTGTGTCCATTGGAATAACAATCATGAGTATGAGAACCTTCATAGATGCTCGTAAGTATAGTTGGGCCAATTTATCGTTTCCCCTGTAGTTAATCTCACTCCTTAAGTACCCATTGATTCCTCTAATGAACAAATACAACATAGTCCAACTTATGTGTGAACACCTCACGGGCCAATAGAAGGTGTGTGGTGCCACATGTTCAAGCCCCTAAATCAGGCCCTTAAGGGAGCCATCTATCTATTACCTTTGCCTCGGGGAAGGAGTGAATTCCATCTTGTGTACCTGACTTCCTAGCTCCCAAATCAGACAAATCCCCAAAATGGTAGTTTAAATCGGCGATTGGCCACTCGCACCCATACAAATGAAAGGACCGCCCTCAATGGCCAGGAGTTCCCAACACTCAGAATTGAGGTCATGTTACCTATAAGTCATCCTAGTGAAATGAAGTCTCTGTCATGACCAGTGTTATATAATGAGACATTAACACTTCGTGGTCAGGTCTTATACAAACTCTTTTGAATAGGACGCCCCGCTCGCATGTCCCCAACACGAATGATCAAGATCAGACCATCTGTGACAAGTCACAAAAACACCTGTGACCATTCCACAAAGCGGGTCGCGTTCGTAGCATTATCAGGATAAGGTTTCCCTCCTATGTCCATATACTACAGACCATTTTGGTTATCACTTCAAGACATGATCCACTTGTATGCCACCACATACATGCTTGAGTCACATATAGATAACTAGGGATTTTTGTTTATTGGTTTGGGGTAAAGCAAATAAAACAAATAACGGAGCAAAACAACACGATGTGAAGTAAATATCATATATTAAACAATCACTGGTGTTCATATATACTGTTTACAAACTACAGGACACGAGACTTTAGGGCATCAACCCCAACATATGCAACATACGAAATTATAAACATGCTTTTAATGAAGATCAAGGGAAAGAATGAACATATCTTTGAAGACTCATCTTCAATCTCCCTTGATCACGAACACTTGGTACAATCTCCAAGATTGCAACTCACGAAACGCTTCAAACACAGTGACCGCAAAACACAGCACTATCAATCAGAAACACCACAACGAACACTGTGAACTCAACGAACAGCCACGAAAAACCTCGACTTGAGTATGCACACCATCACAATGGCTACCTTGGTATTCTCGGTGTGAGAATCCAAGAAGTGTGGGCTTTGTGTGGACTTGGTTAGAGGAAGAGACTGGAGGAATAATATATCGTGTAAACAAATTGAGCAAGTTGGGAGATGGAAAAAGTCTATCATATTAATTATTTGACAAATGCTATGCAATCGTTTAGCAAAAGCTCCGTGATCGTTTAGCTAAAGGCCAGCTGAGTGAAACTATCATGTAGTGTCACTCCCACGATCGTTTAGTCTCTCTTTAGCTATTGTTTAGTAATCTAATCCACTTGACAGCCTTTTCATGAGAACTCTTTCCCATAATGGAAAATCTCAAATCATACTAAATTGAGGAAAACATTTTTCCTTTTATCTCATAGTTTACCATGAAACCACCAATAACCTCCCACTTAATTGGTTTATTAAAGAAAGATATTAATTATCCAATAATTAATATTATTATAAATATATATGATAAACCAACTTACCATATTATATTTTTAAACCTATAGTTTTTAATATTTCATCTCATGAAAACATATAAACCATAGTTCTTTTTCTATTTCATGGGTACTTAATGTAAAATCTCATTTACATTAATCCTCCACTTGATGTATCTTCTACATCATACCGGTCATATAATTATATAATTGAATTTTCTCTTG
>NC_052360.1:51261875-51317770 GCF_009727055.1 Benincasa hispida | reverse complement strand
TCATGGGTACTTAATGTAAAATCTCATTTACATTAATCCTCCACTTGATGTATCTTCTACATCATACCGGTCATATAATATATTAATTGAATTTCTCTTGTCAATTTGAACATTTCAAATCAACACCAAGAACTGATTCTCAACTTGAATCCATTGAGCTACCAAGGGGACCTTATGGACTTGCAGCTCGAAGCTCCCAACGGTACATGAATAACTGACCTAAATCTTTTTGTCATGGGATCACCATCCTAGTTTTTTATAAATTAAGCACATTTATTTTTTTCAGCGACTATTCCTTCCCCATCATCAAATGAATTTGTCATAATTTCTCAACCATAATAACCTCGGTACTAGCTTTGAATTTTTCATATGGCCAAAGTTATAAAAAACAAAAATCACATTATTATATTTTGTGTTTTAGATCCTATATTATCTACGATATTGGTCTTTCAAACCTTGCTGTTTTGGTTTTGAAAACACGGGGACCGTAATTATATTACAAAACATTGAAATTTTAAAGATGAAATGATATTTATAGGATTAATTTTTAAAACTTAAAAACTAAAATCAAATGGGCATAACTTTATTTTTTTAAAAAGAAAAATATATGTCAACTGCCCACGAGTTATGTCAATTTAACTATTATTATTTTAGTTTTATCTTATATTTTTATGGTAAATACTTGGAATGTACCCAATCTTCTTTCATCACTCACAATAATAAAAGAATTTAAAATACTTAAAAAAGAAAATAGAATAATACATTTTTTATTCATAGGTTTTGCATCTAATTTCTATTTTGCTCGCCTAAGTTTTTAAAATATTACATTATTTATTCCTTTACAGTTTTGACTTTGTTCAATTTAGTCCTTAAGTTTCAAAATGTTACAATTTTACTTAAAATTTGAGTTTTGTTCAATAGTCTATAGATTTCAAAATTTACATTTTTTAACCTTTAATCTTTTTTAATTAAATAATCAATTTTTCAATCATTGACGATAATTATCTATTAATTTAATTTAAAAATAAGTATGAATAAATTTTAAATTTCAATTTTTAAAAGTTTGATAAAAAATAAATGTGAAAATTCGTGCAGTAATTAACTCTACTCTAATTTTCCATTTTAAGATTAATTTTATATGAATTATATGTGTAGTGGTAAGGCTATAAAAAACGGTACTATTAATTACACATAGCCAGCACTGATAATATGTGACACATCTAACTCCTTTTTTCAGTGAAAATAACCCTCACGCATAATCCCGCTTCAAATAGCTTAATTGATAGACATACAAGATCATTAGGTGATCTCTAACACTCTGTAAGCATGAAAACTAACTGAAAGTTGTTCTTTTACAATAAGTAGAAGCTTGTTAGCATTTTGAAATGAGGAACCTTAAACATTTGAAAATGCGCTATCAAGGAAATTGAACTAACCAAGACCTTCTGTGAAAACATTTTCAGTCCACCACTCAAAGGAAGCTTATAATAAGTGAGATACTATTTAAATTACACGAGTGCACTCACTATCGGGAGACCAGAGGAGAGTGAAATTAAAGATAGCGATTACTTGAGATAGATATAATGATAAAATTTCTGATATTTAAAAAGACGTACAATAAAATAACAGACTATTTCTTTACCCGACCCAATACAAAGCAGTTTATGGGGGTTGCAGAATAGTGTAAAGTGTTGGTTTTAAGGCACTAAGTACATTGGGCCAAATATAATAATCAACATATAAACATAAATGTCAAAGGACGCCCTCCCAAAGGCAGAAGTATTAGCCAAACGTAATTCAAGAAACCTATCTCTAGGAACTTTGTAGGTAAATCCTCATAATGCACATTATGACTTAGTGTTTATTTTTTAAAGTGAAATGACTTGTATTATTCGAAACTTTTCCCAACATTATCAGTCGTTACTAATCATCTTTCAATTATTATAAATGCATTTATTTCACGATCATTTACTTTTTTCATTGATCATTCAAACATTCAAAACCGATTAATCTAATGCAATGCAAAAGGTAATCTTCCCCCAAAATAACTAAACGGAATGAATTCCAGAGTAGACTACTATCCAGAGAATGATTCACAAAAGAAACAGAGTCTTCCTTGTTGTTCAGTCTTCAAACATCTTACAGTAGTATCACTCTTTGTTATAGGAACACCCCCAAACTGCAGCAATGTCTTTTGGTCAGGATCTACATCTGTAATAGTTCACACTACAGTATTACCATCCAAATCTCACCAGAATGAGCTTCCCTACAGGGACTAAAACTTACTCTTACCCGAGTGAAATGTGAAATTCTCTTCCATTACCGCCGTATCAGAAGCCGATCGGGGCAGAGAAAATTCCCTGACCATTCTCTCTACCAAGCAATGGATGGTTGGGAGGAGTCAATCTAAGACGTGATCATGGTGTTGCGGCATCAACAAGGTGGCTCTCGCATATACAAAAGGTAGATCGGAGCTCACTAGAAGATACTCGCGTCCACAAATATGCTATGGGGAACTCGAGTCTCTGTAGAGTATAACACGTTGATATTGGAGACTTACATCTCACTTAAATAACATATGTGACTGATAAACCTCAATCCTTAGACCTAGGCAAAGTGAGAATCATACTGCTAATGCATCACGTATCTTAAATCTAAATACTATGATATCAACATTAGGAGATCTGCAGCCAAGAATAAAGACCTGTTCACGACTTTAGTTGTTGATACCCTATAATGAATAACAATTCTCATACGTGAAATCCCGACCTCTCTAGTTATCCAAATATCCTTCATATACGGTCATCTCTTATCATCGCGTTTCCTATGACATGAGATAGCGTCTTACATACACAGATAAGAGCATGAGCTCTTTGTTTATTGCGAAGTGAAGTTAAATTAGCCAAAGCGATAATAACTACTATAGTTTATTCATAACAATGTGATTTATTCGTAAAATGCTTACAATGCTTACCGATCACAAACGTTATCTCTGGAGAGAAGAATTAGCGGAACAAATCCCAAGATCAGAATTCTTCGTATTACTATTGTCAGTATTTCGGCACAGTCACTACGTGAAATTTTTCCGGAGTCCTGGCCGTCATTCCGGGACTGATGTATATAGCATCTAGTGAAGTTCTTTGACCGTTGTCTACACTTTTCTTGTAAAAAGTGATATTTATTATTTTTGCCTGTCAAGGCCAAATGACTCACACCACAATTAAAGAATTTCTTCTAAACGGTCGCATGGCATAGAAGGTTCTCATCACGACTTTCTTTACCATCAGACACTCTTCGAAATACCGTGTATGATATGAGGATTGATTAATTTATCCAACTAATTATGACGTGTACATATGTTGGTGCATTTCCTTGTAGCAAATCTCGAAGGAAGAGAAGGAACTATATTATAGTTTTTTTCGCTGTTCTTTTTGAACGGACCGGTTGCTGGATTAGTTTTAAATATCGTAAGTGTGTTCTAGGCCTCGCCTAACGTACCGCTCTGGACTACCGGGGACATATATATATGAAATGGTTGATAACATTCTCTGAATTGGCCACCAATTTGATACGAGATATTTTGTGGCCAGAATCCCATTGGAAAGCCTGGATGTTATTACAAGACTCGCAATAACACCATTCTTTTTCATGAACCATAAGAACACAGAGAACGTATATATGTACGCCCAGAATTGTTAAAGGATAATTCTTATCACTAGGCTTTAGGCTTAGTGACTTTCTAATAGACTAGAGAAACTCGATAATAGAAATTAACGAGAACGGTTCACTCTCTTCGAATACTTCCCAAAACCGGAAAACAGAAGGATAACCTACCTAGAATTCCAATTTGCTCTGAACCAACCGAATGAAGGAGGCTCGCAGAGGTATATTTCAAAGCTCACTGGAGAGGGACACTCCCCAATCTTGAACAGCTGGACAATGTGGCCCGAGTTCTAACCAGAGTATCGGTCAGCTCTCGTCGGGAGATGACCCTGGAAGTCGATTTTAGGTCATAACCTCGGGCGTGATACGAATCAGGTCCGAAGTATCCCCTCCGAGGAGAAAATCAAGAGAGCAGCAAAACATGGTAGTTGGTACCGAACTAATTATAGGGGGCTAATGTATAATCCACTTTCCTCCACGTAAACTCGGAGGTATTTTCCCACAAAACCCATAAAGCAAAATCATCATTAGGTCGATTGCTACGTGTAAGACGCCCGTGAATCCCTAGTTTTGTGGCGCACTTATAGTTTGTACTTATAAATTGTAACACCCTGTCTTGGTCTGCCAGTGATGATGTAAGTTTGACCAACCTTTTAATCGCAGTTGGATAGACGATTTTGTTACAAACATGTGCCCTTTTGAGGGGACCTTGGCCGTTTTGCGTGTTTGGAAGAGGAAGAAGTTCCGATGAACGTTGTTATGGGCCTTCATGAATTCGATGGCCCGCGAAGCATGGGATTCAGTTCAGAGTTCGATGGACGTTGTGTTATTCACTCGATTGCAATAAAACCTAATCGCTGTGCCATCTGGCCTAAATGCGTACACACTAACAGGAAAGAAATATATATGGTGGTAATTCTTTCCTTTATATAAGGATAAATAATATTGTAAGATGGTCTAGGATTTCTGTTAATTTCTCAAATCCTCTCTCATTGTCTAGCACGTGGCATGTATTTCTAATTTTAGGTTTGGCCCGTTGTTGGCCGTCCTGTATGTGAAAAAATTGGCTCGCAGGATTGATAACTATTTAATCCCTTTTACTGGCCTCCAACAGTCCATCCCAATGAACTCTTAAGTTTCCCTCATGGCTCAGACGATGGTCTTCCCTATCGTCTTCTTTTGAACAAAGTGTTACCCGGAAGCCTCTCTGTTCCATACTTCTTTTATGGCAGGCCGATGGTGAGAGGAAAGGTGCAACAATGCCATGTACTCCACGAACTAGATGGTGTAGTCTTCACCTCAATTTGAACATTTCAAATCAACACCAAGAACTGATTCTCAACTTGAATCCATTGAGCTACCAAGGGGACCTTATGGACTTGCAGCTCGAAGCTCCAACGGTACATGAATAACTGACTAAATTCTTTTGTCATGGGATCCACCATCCGTTAACTACCAGGCACTCCACTAATGACCAACAACTGAACTCTTCTTACTATAGATATATTATGTGTCCATAACAACCAATCAATAGTGCGATAACCCTTCACAGATTTCTCGTAAGTATAGTTGGGCCAAGAATTGTTATGCCCCTGTAGTTACATCTAACTCCTTAAGTACCACTAATCCCTCTAATGAACATAAGTCATAGTCCTACTATGACTGAGTTCTCTTTTCCAAAGAGAAGCTGTGGCCACTATGTTCAAGACCTGAAATTAGCCCTCAAAGGAGCAATCTATCTACTTACCTCTACTTCGGGGAAGGAGTGAATTCCGTCTTGTGTAACTGACTTCCCAGCTCCCAAATCAGACACATCCCCAAAAAGGTAGGCATGTTGAGTTAGCAATCTGGCCACTCTTACCCATACTAATCAAAGGACCGCCCTCAAAGGCAGAAGTTCCCAAAACACTCAGGATTGAGGTTATGTCACATATGGTTATTTAAGTGAGATGTAAGTCTCCAATATCAACGATGTTATATACAGAGACTGGTCATCTTGTGGACCGATCTTATATCAACTCTTTGTATAGGACACCCCCACTCGCATGTCTCCTCATGAATGGTCAGGATCTACCATCTGTAATAGTTCACAACAGTCGCAAACCTCTACAAAGTGGGTCGTATCTGTAGTGTCGCAAGGATCAAGTATCCCTTCTTAATCCTTATACCATAGACCTATTTAGGTTATCACTTAATGCATGATCCACTTGTATATCTCATATACACGCTTAAGTTTACATACAATAAGCATGGAGCTTTGTTTATTGGATATGAGTAAATGCCAAATAAAATAACTCTTATTTTATTCATAACAATGTGTATAGATTACAAACTACGAAACTTCGGGAGAATTAGGACACAAATCCCAACAACTTTTACATTCATCGGACCACAGAGGCCTGAATGTATTAGCTCTAGGAGTTCTTTGACCTTGTTACATTTTCTAGTAAAAAGTATTTTAGTTATTTTGCCTTCAAGGCATGACTCACACACAAGTAAAGAATTTTCTTCTAACTCGCTTAGAAGTCCATTCTTTACCAACCTCTCAATCCTATTGAGATTGATATGTCCTAATTTCACGTGTCAAAGTTGTGCATTTTCTTTAGAAGAAATTATAAGTTTTTTCTTTTGAGTTGCTGTATTTTTAAATATTTCAGTGTTATGAAGGGCTTTAGTTGATAACATTCTTAGCACATAAAGATTATTTTCCAGTTCAGCAGAACAAATATTAACACCATTCTTTGAAATAAACAACTTATTTACAGAGAAATTTACACAATAGTTATGTTCTAATAAATACTTTATAGAAATTAAATTCCTCTTCAAACCAAGAACTACATATACATTTTTCAACAAAATATATCTATTATATAAAGTTAACTGGAGACCTCCCATTGAACAGCTGAGACAATGTGCCCAGTTCTAACCCACATCGTCATCTCCCCAGCTTCTAGTTACCGCCAGGAACCAATTCTTTGAAATAAAGAACAAACATGGTTAGTTGCGTCCGAATCAATTATCTAGGTGGAATAATCATTCTCCACTAAATAGGTTTCCAAAACAAGCAAATCATATTTATCTTGCTTAGCCTTCTTCTTTTCTGTGAAGTATTTGGGATAGTTTCTTTTTTAATGTCCCTTCTGGTTGCAATGGAAATAGATTCCCTTTACAACATTGCCTTTTTGCCCTTTTGGGCAGCGACTGGTGTGTTAACTTTTCCCCTTCCAACTTTCTTCTTCTTCCAATTTTTAGTGCCAGAGAAAGAAGACACGGACTTAGTTCCAGAGGACGAACCTCTATAAAACTTCTTTGAGGATGAGGTGAAATTTTCCTCTCCCTTTTGTTCCTTGCTTTTCATCAAGGACTGAAAAGTCTAAAGCTCATTGAGCAAGATGGTCAAATTGTAGTCAATCTTATTCATAACAACATTACTACGAAATTGAAAGAAACTTCAAGTAAAGATTCCAAAATGAAGCTAACCTGACTGGCTTCATTAATGACATACCCATTAATCTCTGCCACTTTAAAGTGGACCATCATATTGAGAACATATTCTTGAACAGATGCCTTTTCTTGCATATTGGCATTGAAGATTTGTTTGAGAGCATCGTGCCTGAGCTGTGCAAACGGCTGTCCAAACATTCCCCTCAGGGATTCCATAATCTCACGGGTCGTGAGTATGAGCTCATGCTTCTTGGCCAAGACTTCAGAAAGACTTGCTAAAATATACGCTCGGGCCTTCGTGTTTGCCCGTGTGCATTGCTCATATGCTTCTCGAAAATTTCGAGCAACATTTAGAGCTGGAATGGGAGGGCAGTCCTCCACTAGGACAAAATGGAGGTTATTGATGATTATGATTGTGTTGATTGTATTTTTCCAGGATGTATAATTATCACCCATTAGTTTTTCGGAGGCGTGCATATTTAAAGTCGTGGAGTTATAATTAAAATTACCGAAACCATACAAATTATTTATAATTAGTTTATTTGCATTAAACCACTTAGAAAAAACAATCAATTTTAGCAGAAAAAAAAAATCTAATGCACCATAAGTGACATCTATTTTCGCAATGATGCTTTAGTGAGATAAAAAAAAAGTCACTGTAGGGTGATCAGGTGCCCCTTCACTGAAATGAGACTATCTCAACCAATAGATAGAACAACTCTTTGTTATATAACTATCAGTCATCATTGTTCGGTCCAGAAATAGTTAAGCTCGCTGAACATTTCTTGTAAGTGTAATCCCTTATTTTAGATTTCAGAGTTCTGCTGTAATGGGCCAATCATAGGAAAAAACCGATTGGGGAAAAAACTAAAGTAACCATTATCCATTTTTGGAGTTTGAATAAAGCATCATGCTAAATGCCATCCGTAGGGGGACATTCAAGGTGACACGAGGCCTGTTGGGATTGGTGTCCTAATTCTCCCAGAGTTTTGTATTTTATAAACATTGTACACATTATTATGAATAAAGTAAGAGTTATTTTATTGCATTTACTCATATCCACAAAGATCAGTGGTTATTGTATGTAACTTACACATGTATATGAGATATACAAGTGAATCATGCCTTAAGTAATGACCTAAAAGGTCTATAGTATAAGGATAAAGAAGGGATACCTTATCTTGGTGACATTATGGACACAACCCGCTTTATAGAGGTTCACAAGTGTCGTGAACTACTACAGATGGTTCGATCCTGACCATTCATGTGAAGACATGCGAGCGGGGGTGTCCTATACAAAGAGTTTGTATAAGACCAGACCACGAGATGATTCATCTCTTTATATCATGCTATTGATAATTGAGACTTACATCTCACTTAAACGATCATAGGTGACATGAACTTAATCAAGAATGTTTTGGGAACTTCTGCCTTTGAAGGTTGATTTCGGGTCTTGAACATAGTGGCCACATCCTTTCTTTGGAAGAGAGGACCCAGTCATAGTAGGACTATGACTTATTGTTCATTAGAGGAATCAATGGTACTTAAGGAGTTAGATGTAACTACAGGGGCAAAATGGTAAATTGGTTCAGTTGTACTTACGAGCGATCTGTGAAGGGTTATCGTACTGTTGATTGATTGATATGGACACAAAAATATATCTGTAGTGAGAAGAGTGTAGCTGTTGGTCTTTAGTAGAGTGCCCGGTAGTTAACGAATGGTGGATCTCGTGATTAAAGAGTTCAGTCAGTTATTCACGTACCAAGGTCCCCTTGGTAGCTCAATGGATTCAAGTTAAGAATCAGTTCTTCGGGTTGATTTGAAGTGTTCAAATTAACAAGAGGAAATTCAATTATATATGATATAATTGGTGTGATGTATGATGTAAATATGATTTATATTAAGTACCATAAAATAGAAAAGGAACTATGGGTTGTATGTTTCATGAGATGAAATATTAAAACTATAGGTTATAAATATAACATGATAAGTTGGTTATAATATTTATTTATAATATATTAATTATATGATAATAATTTCTTTTTCTCTAATAACCGATTGAGTGTGAGATTATTGGTGGTTTTATGGTAACCGTGAGATAAAAGGAAAATTGTTTTCCTAAAATTAGAGAGTTGCCTCTTTTGGAAAGGACTCATGTAATAAGCTATCAAGTGAAAGAGTTTCACTATGCGATAACATTCAGAGACTAAACGGTCGTGCGGCTTTGACGATACGATAGTCATTCAATTGATCGTAGCTAAACGATGGAGTGGCATAGTCTTTACGATAGGGTGTCATTTGCTAACGATCGAGCACATGGTCTATACGATAGACAATATTATCTCCCATTTCCTCGATCGTCTATTTGATTGTTGTCCTCTAGTATTTTCCTCAAGCCAAGATCACACAGAGCCCACAACTCCTGGATTCTCACACCGAGAATACCAAGGTAACCATTGTGGTGGTGCCACACTCAGTTTGTGAATTGAGTGAGACTCGATTCGATAGAAGCTATTGGCCGATCGTTGTGTTCATTGTGCTCGTGCTTTGTTCCGGTCGTTGCGTTCGTGAGTTGCTGTGGACGCATTTGGATTGATCAAGGGATTCGTGAATAATGTTTCTTCAAAGGTATGCATTGTCACAACCCTCTCCCAGATTTCAATTTTTACCTAAGAAAAGGAGTGATGTCAACAGATGCTACTCTTTCATGATAACTATTGATATTAACTTACTAGTTTCCCTTTTAACATTATTTACTATTGCAATGGAAAATCTTAATGGAACAAATGGTTACACATGCTTTATTTAGGAAACTAGTTTACAAATTTAAATTACATTAACTAATGTAGCCCCACCCCGACTACAAAACTCTTATAGTACTATTGCTAAACTTGTGGCAGACCTTGACTAACTTTGTAACCTGGACTCTTCTGCTACCTGCGAGAAAAACACGAAAAACAAACCATGAGCTTTACAAATCTCGATGAGTGGAATCATATATACAAGTCTTTTTTAGCTTATAAACATTATATCACGAGGTTCCAATGCAAACCTCCATCATTCCATGAAGCTTTTCACAAACCTACCTACATACATGGTAGATAGTTAACATTTCACATCTAAAAATATTCATTAACCTATGTGCACATAGTTCTCCCATTCAAAGCTCAAGAACTAGACTCCTTAATCCCCTGACTATCCTATAAGGATTTATTTTGGGCTCAGGTGCTAGGTCCATAGACCCCTTGACCATCCCAACCTCATTTACATCTCATAACATAAGCATTTATTCATAACCATAACATATTAATTCAGAATATGCTTAAAAGAGTAAAAGGAGAATCCACTCACAGTGACCTGCTGAGATTTCCTTATCCTCCCAATTCACCCGGTTCCCTTATTCTTCTGTTGGACCCTATTTCAGTTTTAAATTTAAGCTTAGATTACCCACTCTTTCGAGCCTTATCTCAAGACATTTCCTTCTACAAAAATGTGTGAAAATGTCCCACCTAGTTTACCTTAAAGTTTCGCCTTGAAATTCCTTAGCGATAGTTTGGAGTCTTGAGTTCACTCCACTTGGCTCGACTGTTTCTCCACTGGGGAACACCTCTCGGTTTTCCTTGGAGTTGAAAGCCTTAGAGTTAGAATTCCATCATGGCAGGCCTCACACCAAATCTACATTCTATTTTAAAACTTTTCGTCCAAAAATCACCTGATTTGCATGAATAGTTCGAAATAACTTCTCGTTTGAATTTAGCCTAGGTTCTTGTCGTACACTATACTTTCTTTCAATGCCTCTGTTCTGGCTTTCGTCTGATCACCACCTCTTTTCCTCCGTTTGATGCACGAATGTCTCTTACTTCTTCCCTTCTTAGTGACCTTATGAACTTTAATGATTTGTGGGTTAAAGTAAAGCGTTCTGCTCCTTTTATAGGCATCTCACCCTTCTCTTTTACTCGACACCTCCTCTTTTGATCACATCCAGGCGTTTTCCTCTCACTTTGCCAACGCACAACTTTATCCACCTCCTATTTGATGTGTCTTCTTCATGCATAAAACTCACTTTACATGAATATTTATTTGTCCAACTCCTACTATCTCTATTTCAGATTTCTATTGGTATAGCCATTTGTCCGGATGAGTTCATCAGCCTTGCATAACGTAAGCCTCAGCACCGCTCCATCGCTTAGTTCCTTCATCTATCGCTTAGCTCCATGGCCCATGTAGCTCAGTCGTTTAGTAAATGATCTCGCTGTCAACATCTCGCACATAACCTATCTCTTAGCTATCGCGCCCATCGTTTACCTCCATCGTTTAGCGTTGACACCTTATCACCCAACGCATCTGCTCATTGCTTAGCGTTATCGCCCTACGTGTGTGTCTATTGCGTAGCGCCCATTCCTTAGTATTCTGCCTATCGTGTAGCGCGTTTGCTCATCATTTAACGCAGCACAGCTATCGTCTAGCGCCCACGCCCATCGTGTAGTGCCATCGTATAGTCCATCACTTAGCACCCACGCATCATTTAACACTTAATGCAATCGTCTAGTGCTATTGTCTAGCGCTATCGTCCAACTTCTATGCTTATCGTCTAGCGCTTCTGATCGTTGAGTGTCTTTGCCTATCATATAGCCCGATCATCTAGCGTGTCATTTCTTATCGTTTAATGCCGTGCACATCTACACGATTGTCCAACGCATCGCTTGGCTCCGTGCATTTACTATACGATCACCTACCTCATCGTTTACCTCCCTGCATTGCTACACGATCATCCAACGCCCACCTACACGATCACCTATCTCATCGTGTAGTGCCGCTCACTTACTAGACGATCGTCTACCTCATCGTGCAGCACTACTCATTTTCTACACGATCGCCTATTTCACCCTTGTGTTTAACCTCTCGCTTTCTCTACTCTTGCTCACACGTTCAACACATGGGCGACTTTCATGCAATGTCTCAGCCAATCATGCGTTCAACTTCACAAAATCACACATGATTGTCCTGGACTTAGTTTTATTTCATGCGTTTAACGCCAAACTCCTGGTTCCTTATTAACCTTACACTTAGTCAAATTTCCATTAGTTCAATTCCAAACTTTTTAAAGAAAAATTATTCAACACTTAGAGTTTCTTTCTTTTTAACATAGGGTTTCATACCTGATCAGATTCTCTTAATTATTAGCTTAAACAGAGAAATAAGAATGTAGGTTTCACATGCATTCTCTATCCCTTGTATCATCTTAAAGCATGCTGTAATTTCTTATTGTGCATGACGTGTTAGTTTCCGTTTTATGACTGTAAATGTTTATGTCCAATTCGAATGGAATTTGGAACGATCTCTTCTGCTGTTCATGAAAATTCTCATGTTTGATTTCCTTCAATTGGTATCAAAGCCAGGTTGTTCTAATATTCCAAATCCCACTTCTGTTTTGAACTTTCTTTTACAGACGTGGTGGGTTTTCTGCATTGCGTTTTAGTGTTGAATGCATTTTTGGATGTGTTGAAGAATGGTTATGGGTTAATTTCCTCTGTTTAAAGCTTTCTTTAAGATTACAAAGTGTTAATTTGTAAGGGCCCCTGTGTTTTTGGGCATAATTAACAAGCAATCGAGTCTGTAATTCAAAGTGTTTGAGTTTGTTGAGTCGTTCGTGATGAAGTTTTGAAGCATGGAGATGCAGTTCTCATCGAGGAAGAAGACCAGAGGTTGGTCGTATCGTGTAGCCTAAAGTAAACGATCATTGAGATTTGGCTAAACGATCGTGTAGAAAAGTTCTGCACAATCATGTAGTATTTACTAAACGATCGTTTAGCTAATACTAAACGATGGGTAAAGCGTTTACTCTATCACATAGCATTGGTTGCTCGATCATGTGGATGCTGGAGGTAAACGATGTTCTAGAGCATTTGATGCTCATCATTTAATAAAAGGCGCACGCACTAAACAATCGTGTAGTTAGCATGCTTTATCGCATAGTCACTGACTACACGATCACCTGGTATGCGATACCTTGGTGCTTGCTCAGCGATCATTTTGACGATTTTGCTTCACCGCATCGTTGTCATTTAGATGATGGTTTAAGGCTTGCATTGTAAAATGCACGCTACACGATCGTGTGACCTCATGCTTCATCGCATAGTCAAGGTACACGATTGTTGCTAAATGATCGTTTAAGCTCAGAAAGCATTGGTAAATGATTGAGTAAAGCGTTTACTCTATCTTGTAGGCGATCACATGGATTTGGTACACGATCAAGGAGACGCGTTTCTTCGTTCGAACAGTTCAAGACCCGATTCGCCTGTCAGAACTGAAGACTGAATTTGCTTTGTAATAGTTAGCTTTGGTTTTTGAGGATTTGAGGCTAATTATCCTAGTCATCAACTCTTATTTAATGTACATGAGATGTATGTTGTTTATATGCCATAGTATATGACATATAGATTTAAAACCCACCTTCGGTTTGCATTTTATTCATGCATCATATATTATAAGTGTTATATTATAGCTTTTGGCATGATGAAATTACAAGAGAGCATGTACATGTATCATGAAATATAAGAGATATTTATGAATGCAGTAAGCATATGCATCATTTTTATATTATAAGAGTTATAGTATAAGAGTTTATGGAAGCATGAATGCTTGGTTTATTGCTTGGTTGTATAAGTGTTATATAAAAGTAGCAATGAATGAACAATGCATGGAGTATGACACTTTGGCTTGTTTGTAAAAGTTATGAATGCCTTGTATGTGCAGCTTCGCATTGTGTATGGTTTTAGTTGTTTCCAATTATAAGTGTTATAATGGAAATTAGAACTAAAATCAATAAGAAAGAGTTGCATGCAGACTTAGGCGAACTCATGTTTTAAAAGGGTTTTAAAATTGGATTGAGATAGACCTAAGTTAAAGGTTCTAATGAGATTAAATACCTAAATTTTAATCTTTTAAATCAGTTTAATAGGATTAAATTAATTGGCATAAAAGATTAAATTTGTATTAGAACTATCTATAAGGGACCTTTTGTCTAAGGCTGGTTCTGTCTAGGCTGGGGTACTTAAGCTGACGGAAACGGAACACCCCTTCCTGGAAAGCTGAATTAGATAAATTTACTACAAGCACGCGATAATTGATCAAAGACTTCGTTAAAGAATTTAATGAATGATGATCAAAGTTGTTCAACTTTCCAAGGTAAAAGTTACACTTGGGCAAACCTAAAAGGTCACTTAGCTAAAATCCTTAGCCATGTTTTTTCTAGGTAAACTAAACCCTATATTATAAGATACTCAGTGAGAGGAAGAGATATATATGATATGTTAATGATTCCATTCATGTTTCTCCCTGAATGTTCACGCCGTGAGATTCATGCTTGGCCTTATGGTGCCTTGGGAGCATCCCCCTTCGGATGGTGTTTGCATGAGTCAATATCAAGGTTGACGGTGAGAGTGTTTTTAGTAAGTGGGTGAAGGGTGTGTCTCAACACGTCCTTCGGTCTTCTTCATTGGTTCGCACCATGAGATCTTCTTGCACTCCCTTGTGGCACCCTGGGAGCGTCCCTCTTTTCAATGGGTTTTGTGCAGTTGGTCAATATCAAGGTGAACTCTAGAAATCGATAGGGTCACTTTAGTTTTTGCCCCAATCGGATTTTTCCCTTTTGGATTGGCTGCTTGGGACGGAACTCTAGGGCCTAAAATGACGGGTCACACTTAAGAGAAATTGTTAAGCAAGTTAATAATTTCTTGACCACATCAATGATGGCTAGTCGTTAAAGGAGCAAGAGTTGTTCTGGTATTAATGGCTGGTTGAGAATGTCTCAATTTAGAGGAGGGATAAATTGACTACCCTTTGGTGGCTTTTTTTCCTAAACCTTAGCATCATTGCGAAACTAGATGTCACACAGGGTTCATTCAGTTTTGCTAAACCGTATTTAATGTTGTTTTTCAATGAGTATTTGTTAAAACCTAATGTAGGTCAATGTGTTTCTTTTTCAGCAATATGAATGTTTTTTCATTAGTTGCCTCTAGTTTGACCGATTACATACAGTGGAATGAGTTCGTTAAAACATATTTTTTTGGTAAACGACCTTAAGTTTGTCATGGTTGAGGAGTGTCCTCAAGTTCCAATGCTAGATGCACCGCAAAATGTTCGTAATGCATATGAGGTGTGGATGAAGGCAAACTTGTTGGATTGACTTCACATTTTTGCTAGCATACCTGATGCTTTGGCCGAAAGGGTCGAGAACATGGTCATTGCACGTGAGATCATGGACTCGTTGCAAAAATTATTTGAACGTCAGTTCTTACTTTTTTAGCACATAGGGATGGATGACAAAGAAACCAGTAGTGTCAGTTCCCAAGATAACCTCCGGTTAGAGAAAGCAAGTGTTGATGACTCTGAGAATGTTCTTCGACGAGAAGTGTTCTATGAAATGGAACTTGGAGCTTATTTAGGTTCTGATACTGATCCCACTACTCTCCAAAGAGAAAGAAGTCTAAAAACAGTAAATATGATTTATTTGTCTTGGAGACGTGTTTGGTAGAGAATGATGATTGCTTAGATACTTGATTCAGGTGCTACTAATCAAGTTAGTTCTTTTTTCCAAGGATTTAGTTCCTGGCAAATGTTGCCACAGGGAGAGTTAACTCTTCGAGTCGGTACTGGTGAGGTTGTTTTAGCCGTTGCTGTGGGTAAGTTGAAGTTACTTTTGGACAAGAAACGTTATCTGTTAATTGATAATGTTTTTGTAGTTACTCATACCAAGAGGAATTTAATCTCGGTTTCGTGTCTCATTGAACAAGGTTATACCATCTCCTTTTCTGAAAGTAAAGTGTTTATTTTCAAGAATGGTATGGAGATTTGTTTTGGTTTAATGGAAAATAACTTATATGTACTAAGGCCGTTAGTCATAAAAGCCTTGCTTAATACTGAAATGTTTAGTACAGTGACAACAGCAAAAAGACCAAAGGTATCTCCTAAGGAAAATGCCCATCTTTGGCATTTACAGTTAGGTCACATCAACCTCCATAGGATTGACAATTTGGTGAGATGTGGACTTCTAAAGAGTTTAGAAGAAAACTCCTTGCCTGTATATGAATCATGCTTTGAAGGTAAGATGACCAAACGACCTTTTACTAGAAAAGGTTATAGAGCCAAGGAAACCTTGGAACTTATACATTCAGACCTCTATGGTTCGATGAGTGTTAGAGGTCAAGGTGGGTATGAATATTTCATCTCTTTCATAGATGATTATTCAAGATACGGGTATCTCTACCTAATGCAACATAAGTCTCAAGCTCTTGACAAGTTCAAGGAGTATAAGGCGGAAGTTGAAAACTTGTTAGGTAAGAAGATAACAACACTACGATCTGATGGTAGTGGAGAGTATATGAACCTCGAATTCCAAAATTATATGATAGAGCATGGAATTATGTCCCAATTCTCGGACCTAGGTACACTTCAGCAGGATGGTGTTTCAGAAAGGAGAAATAGAACATTGTTGAACATGGTTTGGCCTATGATGAGTTATGCTTATCTTCCAAACTCGTTTTGGGGATTTGCAGTGGAGACTACATGTTATATTTTGAACAACATTCCCTCGTAAAGTGTTTTTGACACACCTTTTGAGCTTTGGAGAGGCAGTAAATGTAGTTTACGCCTCTTCAGGATTTGAAGATGTTCGGATAACATGTTAGTGGCTAACCCAAAGAAGTCGGAACCGCGTTCGAAAGTTTGCCTCTTTGTAGGCTACCTAAGGGAAATAAGGGGTGGATTCTTCTATGATCCAAGTGAGAACAAAGTGTTTGTGTCAACAAATGCTATCTTCTTAGAAGAAGACCACATCAGGGATCATAAACCACGAAGCAAGCTTGTTTTATATGAAATTTCTAGTGAAACTACTGAGGGTTCCATACTAATAGATCAACAAGAATTATTGTGTTGGGCTTGGTGTCTAAATTCTCCCGGAGTCTCGTTGTTTGTAAAGATACACATTGTTTCATAAATAAAATAAATGTTATCACTTATTGATCTTGAGTGTTTTGGGAACTCCTGCCTTTAAGGGCGGTCCTTTGATTAATATGGGTGAGAGGGGCCAGATTGCCAACTCAACATGCCTACCTTTTTGAGGACTTGTCTGATTTGGGAGCTGGGAACTCAATACACAAGATAGAATTCACTTCTTTCCCGAAGCAGGGAGAAGTAGAGAGATTGCTCCCTTAAGGGCTGATTCCGGGGCTTGAACATAGTGGTCACAACTTCTCTTTGGAAGAGAGGACTCAATCATAGTAGGACTATGACTTATGTTCATTAGAGAGATCAGTGGTATTTAAGGAGTTAGATGTAACTACAAAAGCATAATGGTTATTGGCCCAGCTGTATTTACGACTGATCTGTGAAGGGTCGTCACACTGCTGATTGGTTAAGATGGACACATAACATAACTGTGGTAAGGAGAGTTCAGCTGTCGATCTTTAGTGGAGTGCCTGACAGTTAACGGATAGTGGATCCCGTGACTAAAGAGTTTAATCAGTTATTCACATACCGTTGGAGCTTCGAGCTACAAGTTCATAAGGTCCCCTTGGTAGCTCAATGGATTCAGTTGTGGATCAGTTCTTGGTGTTGATTTCAAATGTTCGAATTGACAAGAGGTAATTCGATTATATATGGTATGATCGGTATGATGTATGAGATACATCTAGTGGAGGATTAATGTAAATGAGATTTACATTAAGTGCTACGAAATAGAAAAAGAACTATGGTTTATATGTTTCATGAGATGAAATATTAAAACTATATGTTATAAATATAGTATGATAAGTTGGTTATCAATTATATTTATAATAATATTAATTATTGGATAATTAAATCTTTTTCTCTAATAACCAATTGAGTGGGAGGTTATTGGTGTTCATGGTAACCTTGAGATAAAAGAAAAATTGTTTTTTCTAATTTTAGTAGTTTTTGTCAAAATTATTTTTGAGATTTCTCTCTCGGAAAAAGAATCTCATGAAAGTTGTCAAGTAAATATGATTTATTAAGCGACAACTTTAAAAAGGTAAACGATCATGTAGTGTTTTGTAAGCAACAGACACGGAACTAAGCGATAAGCTAAACAATCGCTTAACTTTTGCTAGACGATCACTTAGCTTTTGCAAAATGATTGGGCATCAACCTATATGATAGGTTCAGTCTTCTCCACTTGCTCAATCATTTACACGATTGTTGATTCCTCCATATTTTGCCTCAAACCAAGTCCACACAGAGCCCACCCTTTGGATTCTCACACCGAGAATACCAAGGTAGCCTTCTTGGTGGTATCTACTCAACTCGACACCGTCGAGGTTCTGTGGAGGCCGTTCGTGCTGTTGGGGTGTTCGTGATCGAGGCGATCGCTGAGTTCGAGGGAGGTGTTCGTGCTGTGTAGTGGTCGTGTGTGTCGAACGTCCGAGGTTGCTGTGTTTGAGCATTCATGATCAAGGAGCGTGGAGATGAGTCTACAAACGTGTGTAGAGATTTCTCTTCTTGATCATTTGTAGTTTCATGCTGTAATTTCTATATTGATTGCATTACTGTATGTTTCTATTCACGACTGTAATTGTAATATTCATACATGATTGTAATTTGGAATGATCTATTCTGCTGCTCATGGAAATCCTCATGTTCGATTTCCTTCTTGTTGATCTCGATTCATCTAGTCAACCATCTCAAGAGTTGAGACTGGGTGGTTATAAACCCACCGGAACGCTATATGGGTTTGACTAAAGCCCAAAACATCATGTCTAATGATGGGGTCGAGGATCCTATAAGCAAGCAATAGAAGATGTTGACAAAGATGAGTGTATTAAAGCCATGAACTAGAAGATGAAGTCTATGTACTTCGATAATGTCTGGGAACATGTGGATCAGCCTGATGGGGTAAAACCTATAGGATGTAAGTGGGTCTACAAGAGAAAACAAGGTATAGATGGAAAGGTACAGACCTTTATGAAGGAACTCTTATCAAACAGAACCTATTAGCGGAAGCAAGATCGTTCCAAATTTATTGTGACAGAAATAAAAAAATCACAAACATACATACAAGTTATGCATTTCAAAATAACTTAGCACATGCTTTCAATAAATTAAATACAAAGAAACGAGAGACTCGCCTTTGAAGAACTCTTCCTCTATTTATCTCTCGCTCTCGTCAAGAACAGTACCTCTCGTTGTCGTTGCGAACGTCTACCTAAATCTCTCGTTGTCGCTTAGCAAACAAACAGCCTTCTCCACGAACAAGCAGCAACTGGGACACCATCACTCAGTGACCTTATGTTTCATTTGGTAGAAGAAATGAGGAAATGACAATCGATATCAACGACCAAGCAAGTGGGAAAGTTTAGAGTCTATTGTATAGACTGGTGCTTGATCGTTTAGAAAAGGTACACGGTTATTTAGAAAATGTGACTTGATCATTTACACGGTCGTTCAGAGAATCTCGTTAAGGCGTGTGATCATTTAGTAAAAGCTAAACGATCGTTTAGACAAATGCATGTGTACACGATCGTTTAGACAAACACTTTGAGCTATCGTGTAGTCTCTCATGAGCTAAACGATAGACAGTGTACTCAGAAGATGCAATTCTCTGATTCACTTCCAAAAATGAAATCATTTTTCATTTTATCCTTCAGTTATGAAAACTGAATAAAACCTCCCACTTTTACATACGGTTAAGGAGAAAACCACCAGTAAGTATCTCATAATTGTTTTAATTATAAATAAATATAATAACTAACTTATTGTATTATATTTATAACCTATAGTTTGAAAACTATAGTCATTTTCTTCTTTACTTGATATAAATCACATTTATAACATTTTCTTTCAATTAATGTATCTCATACATCATGTCAATTATATCATATATAACTGAACCGGCTTAATCATATCATATATAATCAAACTTCTTCTTGTCAATGAAAACACTTCAAACTAACCCAAAAATCGATTCTCAACTTGAATCCATTGAACTACCAAGGGGACCTTATGGACCTGTAGCTTGAAGCTCCAACGGTACGTGAATAGCTGACTAAACTCTTTAGCCACGAGATCCACCATCTGTTAACTGTTGAGCACTCCACTAAAGACCGATAGCTACATTGTTCTCACTACAGATATATTTCTATCTCCATCGGATATAATCAATCAACTGTATGATAACCTTTCACAGATGCTCGTAAGTACAGATGGTCCAATTTATCGTTTAGTCCCTGTAGTTACATCTAACTTCTTAAGTATCACTGATACCTCTAATGAACAATACATCATATTCCTACTAGGAGTGGACACCTCTCGGGCCATGAGAAGATGTGTGGCGGCACATCGTTCAAGCCTCGGAATCAGTCCTTAAGGGGACAATCTATCTACTTACCCCTATTTCGGGGAAGGAGTGAGTTCCATCTTGTGTAGCTGTGTTCCCAGCTCCTCAATCAAACGAATCCTTAAAGTTGTAGGTTTGAGTCGGCAATCTGGCCACTCGCACCCATGCAAATCAAAGGATTGCCCTCAAAGGTAGAAGTTCCCAACTTACTTAGGATTAAGGTCATATTACATATGGTCATCCTAGTGAAGTGAAGTATCTATCATGATCGGCGTTATATAACGAGACTATACACTTCGTGGTCCGGTCTTATACAAACTCCTTTGTATAGAACGCCCCCGCTTGCATGTCTCCACATGAATGATCAGGATCAGGCCATCTATAGCACGTGACAACACTTGTAACTATCTACAAAGTAGGCCACATCCGTAGTGTCACCAAGATAAGGATTTACTTCTTTATCCATATACTACAAACCATTTTGCTTATCACTTAAGGCATGATCTACCTGTATGTCTCCACATACATGCTTAAGTTACAATGACAACCAGAGATCTTAGTTTGTTGGTTTGTGGTAAAGCAAATAAAGCATCTCATATTCCATAGACAACAGTGAAGAAAATATCTCATATTATTACATCACAAGTGTTTGTTCGTTACAGGTGTTTACAAACTACAAGATCCAACGAGAGTTTAGGGCATCAACCCCAACAATCTCTCAGTTGTCCTAAATCGAGTGGGGTGTACATAACAATAAGTACAAACAAATAAACTAGGGCACTAAGGCCCAGTAAAAAAATCTCCCATTTGCTCTAGTCCAACAGCGGCCAGTTCTGTAGACCCATGCTCTGAAGGTGACCCTAAAAAATTATAGCCGTAAGATCCTTCGTAAATGGGTTAGCAACGTTGTACTCCAAAGAGATCTTCGTGACGATCACGTCTCCTTGATGCACTATCCCACAAACGAGATGATACTTCCGCTCTATATTTTTATTGTGCTTGTGGCTCCTTGGCTCCTTGGAGTTTGCCACAACACCACTATTATCACAATAGAGGGTGATAGGCCTAGACATGTCTGGAATAACTTCCAGATCAGTCAGGAACTTCCTGAGCCAAACGGCCTCCATAGCAGCTTCACAAGCCGCTACATACTCGACCTCCATTGTGGGGTCAGCGATTCACCCTCGCTTAGTGTTTCGCCATACTACAACTCCTCCATTAAGAATGAACACTGAGCCTGAAGTGGATTTCCAAGAATCCTTATTAGTCTGAAAGTCAGAGTTCGTGTATCCAGTAAGGATGAAATCATTAGATCCATACACGAGCATGTAGTCCCTCGTTCTCCAAAGATACTTGAGGATGTTCTTTACTGCGATCTAGTGACCCTGTCCTGGATTAGACTGATACTTGCTGATTAACCCCATAGCGTAGTAGATGTACAGTCTAATATACAGCATCGCATACATCAAACTATCAACAACAGATGCATAGGGGACCCGTCTCATCTCCTCAATCTCTTGAGGTGTCATAGGGTACATTTTCTTAGACAATGTAACTCCATGCCTGAAAGGCAGTAGGCCCCTTTTGGAGTTCTGCATTGAGTACTTGAGCAACATCTAATCAATATACGATGCCTGAGACAGCACTAACACTTTGTTCTTCCGATCCCAAAAGATTTGAATACCAAGAACAAACTTAGCCTCTCCCAAATATTTCATTTGGAATTGGGTCGCTAGTCAGTTCTTAACTGATGTTAGTATTCCTACATCATTCCCAATGAGTAGGATATCGTTTACATATAACACTAGGAAAACTACTGAACTGTTGATGATTGTCTTGTAGACCCAAGGATCATTAACGTTTTGGTCAAAGCTGTATGATTTGATCGCAGTATCAAACCGAATGTTCCAAGATTGAGACGTCTGTTTTAGACCATAAATGGACCGATTCGGTTTGCAACTTGGGCTATGAATCCCTCAAGCTACACCATATAAATGGTCTCCTCAAGATTAGCATTCAGAAAGGCAGTCTTGACGTCCATTTGCCATATCTCATAGTCATAATATGGGGCAATGCATAGGATGATGTAGATAACCTTTAACATAGTAACAAGCGAGAAAGTTTCCTCACAGTTGACTCCCTCTACCTAAGTATAACCCCTTCTCTGAAGAATGCACTTGATATTTATAGAGCACCCACGGTGAAAGAGGCTTCTCTCTCCTGGTTGTATAGATGGGGCAGCTTTAATTCCTAACTGATCCGCCAGATAATTATCACCGATAAAGCTAAATATACTTTGCGACCGTTATCAGCTATCAACTTAATTTAGATCTTACTGTCATCAGCTTTCTGTCCCATCACTCTTATTATCCTTTCACCTGGTTGTGCCCACAATGTTATGCTGACCAAGTTGCGGTGATTCTTTTTTGGCGAATTTTTGCGAACAAGATCAACGCAAAGCTTTGCGGTGAAGTTGCGCTCGACCAGTGAATTCCTACGATCACCATCTTTGCATTGTGTTAATGCATATTCTACACAAAAATATAAAGATCAGTTGTTCTAATGCGTTGGACGCATGCAACCACAATATTATAGAATTTATGCTTAATGGACGCAATTTAACATATTTCATCAAGGCAATCCAACATTGTTTAAGAACTTAGCACTATGATAACGTACATACACCCCCAAATTTAAACAATGCTTGTCCTAAGCATAAGCTAAAGATTCCTTTAGCAAGTCAACGTAAAGTTCTTTTCCTAGATTTCTCAAGAATACTTCGTTCAAATCCTATATGCCAGAATTTCCTTAAGTCTTATTCAAGCTTCTTCCTAAAATATTTCTAAGACTTAAGGATTGTAAGTTTAACTTTCAAAAGAACTTTACTAAATTCCAAAACATTGTATGATTTATTTCAAAAAGAAAATTTTCAACCGGGGTGTCAAATGATTTATCCTTGCACAAAAACTTTCTTCATTGCTATTTTTTCTGACCTTGCACTGATCCGAGTGACTTACCTTCGTTTTGGCTTGCCCCCACGTGTGTCATGCAGACATCCAACTATCCAACTACAAGCAATGCACTCTTTCTCAGACTAAACTCATATCGATTTGGCAGTGGAGTTGCAGTCATTGATTTATGCGTTGATCCTGGTGACTTACTTTCGTTTTGCCTTGCCCCCACTTGTGTCATGCGGACATCCAACTATGGGTAAGTGCCTTTCACAACTTAACTCTTATCAACATGAGTTTCCCATTGCTATGACAGTGGAGTTGTTATTCTCAAATATTTATATATATATATATATATATATAATGTAATAGAAGCAAGGTCGGAAACAAATACCCCACTTCCAAATTTAAAATGCGGCAATGTCCTCATTGCCAAAAGAAATTAAAATAAGTCATGTGATGGTCATAGAATGCGTTGTAAAGAGAGTTTGAAAGAAAGCTCGCAAACCCCTAACTTCTAGAAATATTTTGGGAGGTGACTATCTTAAGACTAAGTTGATTCTAATATATACGAAAGAGATAGAAGCATATTTTTCATCATTGAAATCATACTTGGCATAGAAACAGAATGCGGTAAACTACTAAATTTATCTACTTGTCAATGATTGCAATGATCAAAAAGGATGCGGTGATACAACTTTGAAAAGTAAAATGCAATGTGATAGCACAAAATTTGAAATAAAGATAAGGAAGAGTACATCCTCAAATTTTGCGCTGTCACCCGCATTGTGTTGACGCATCCATCTTTGAAGCGATCTTTCTTCTGTGGATTGCGGTGATGGGATGAGATCATTTGCTTCTTCTTGTAATATCTCTGCAATCCTGCACCTCAATCGTTGCAAGAAAAAGAAAGAGAGGGTCACATTATTTTAAACAAAATAAAACTCGTTATCACATTTTTTTTTTTTTGTAGAATTAAAGATAGTGAAAGTAAAATAAGGATAGCTAAGGATTTGAAAAGATAGTAAAAATTCCAAGTAGTGGAGAAAAGAGTCGAAGAATTGAGGTTTCTCAGAACTTGCGTCCCTGATAGATTGCGATCATTTGATAACGTAGGGACCACCTACTTCCTTCTTCATTCAAAGTTCTTTAGATCCACGAAGTCGACTTAGCATGCCAGCTTTCTCCATGATATGCCTTTACTCGCTGCCCATTGACTTTGAATATGTTGGTTCCTTCATCATTTGATAATTCAACCGCACCATGCAGAAGTACTTGTCTAATTATGAATGGTCCGGACCAACCTGAATTTAGCTTTCGGGAAAAGTCGCAGACGTGAGTTGAATAACAAGACCTTTTGCCCAACTTGGAGGTTCTTACCGCATATGCATTGATCATGCCAGCACTTGGTGTGCTCTTTATAAATCTTCGCATTATCATATGCGTTGTTCCTCCATTCTTCTAGTTCGACCAGCTGCATTTTTCGCGCTTCCCCTGCCTTCTTCAAATCAAAATTCAGCTTCTTGACCACCCACAATGCTTTATAATCCAACTCCAAAAACAAATGACACGCCTTATCAAATACCAACGCTTAGAGGGACATACCTATTGATGTTTTAAATGTGGTCTGGTATGCCCACAATGCATCATCAAGCTTCACTGACCAATCTCCCCGGGAAGGTTTTACTACCTTCTCAAGTATCAACTTAATTTCTCGATTAGACACTTCAGCCTGAGCATTCGTTTGCAGATGGTATGTGGTGGCCACTTTGTGGAGGATATTGTACTTGCACAACAGTTCCTTGATATTGTGATTGACAAAGTGTGATCCCTCATTACTTATGTTGGCACGGGGAGTGCCAAAACGAGTAAAAATATTTTTCTTCAGGAGTTGGGCGACAACCGCCACATCACTTGCGGCACATGCTCTTGCCTCTACCCACTTGGAGACATAGCCGACGGCTAATAAAATATAGTGTTTGCCATGTGAAGGAGGGAATGGCCCCATTAAATCAATCCCCCATACGTCGAATAATTCCAACTCCAAGATAGTGTTAATTGCCATTGCGTTCTTCCATGAAATGTTGACTGTGCGTTGACACCGATCACATTTCATTGCGTAGTCAGCCGCATCCTTGAATAATGAAGGCCAAAAGAATCCACTTTACAAAACTTTGGCTGTAGTGCGTTGCCCTCTAAAGTGTCCACCATATGGTGAGTCGTGGCATTGTGACAATATACATTGTTGAGCAGCATCTGGTACGCATAATTGAATGATTTGGTTTGCACCTCTTTTATACAGATTCGGCCCATCCCAATAATAGTGTCTGCATTCATTCTTGAGCTTTTTCTGTTGATGATAGGTGTAATCTTCAGGAAATTGTTTACAAACCAAATAATTAACGATGTCCGCATACCAAGGCAATTCTTCTATGTAGAACAACTGCTCATCCAGGAACATGACAATCACCTCAACTTCATTGCGATCAACCTTGGGATTTTCCAATCTGAACAAGTGATCCACAACTTGATTTTCTGTCCCCTTCCGATAAATTATCTCGATATCAAATTCTTGAAAGAGGAGAACCCATCTGATCAACCTCGGTTTTGCATCCTTCTTTGTCATTAAATATTTGATTGCCTAGTGATCAGTGTGAATGATTACCTTGGTTCCCAACAGATATTCCCTGAATTTCTTCAACGCGAAAATCACAGCTAGGAGTTCTTTCTCCGTGGTGGTATAATTTGTTTGAGCAGGGTTCAGTGTCTTACTCGTATATGCAATGGGGTATAAAATGATTTTCTTCTTTTTTGCTAAGGTTGCCCCCATTGCAAACTCGCTTGCGTCGCACATGATTTCGAATGGCAATGTTCGATCCGGCGCAATCAAGACGAGCGCGGTAATCAGCGCATCTTTTAAAATTCTAAATGCATTTAGGCAATTTTTGTCAAACTCAAATTTTCTATTTGCCTCTAACAACGCACTCAATGGTCGTGCTATCTTAGAAAAGTACTTGACAAATCGTCTATAGAATCCAGCATGCCCCAAGAAGCTTCGCACAACCTTCAGCTGGTTAGAGGTGGAAATTTTTCAATTGCTTCAATCTTCTCTTTGTCCACTTCCAACCCTTCTCGAAAGATATTGTGTCCCAACACTATACCATTTTTCACCATGAAATGACATTTTCCCCAGTTGAGCACCAGGTTCGTCTCTTCACATCTCTTCACAGACTTCATAAGTGTTCCCATATATGGAGAATTCATCCATAAATATTTCCACTGAGTCCTCGAGATAATCTGAAAAGATCGCCATCATACACCTCTTAAACGTGCTCGGTGCATTGCAGAGGCCAAATAACATGCGGCGAAAAGCGAATGTCCCATCTGGGCAGGTGAATGTGGTCTTGTCTTGATCTTAGGGAGCTATCATGATTTGATTATATCCGACATACCCATCCAAGAAGTAGTAAAAATAATTCCCTGCTAGTCGGTCCAGTATTTGATCGATGAATGGCAGAGGGAAGTGATCTTTCTTTGTGGCCGCATTCAACTTGCGATAGTCCATGCATATGCACCATCCAGTGAGGGTTCTTTGCGGTATTAATTCATTGTTCTCATTTGGGACTACCGTCATTCCGCCTTTCTTCGACACACATTTCACGGGGCTAAACCACGTGCTATCTACTATGGGATAGATAATGCCCACATCTAGCCACTTGATAATCTCCTTTTTTTACTACCTCCTTCATCGCAGGGTTAAGTCTGCGTTGATTTTCAATTGTTGCTTTTTGATCGTCCTCAAGACGAATGTGGTGCATGTAGTACGCGGGGCTAATTCCTCTGATGTCAGCAAGCATCCAGCCATTGCTCGCACATGTTTCTTGAGAATGCTCATGAACTCTTTCTCTTAATCTTTGTTGAGCGCAGAGGAAATTATCACTGGCAGCTTTTCATTTTGCCCCAGAAATGCGTACTTCAAATGGGTTGGTAGGGTCTTTAGTTCAAGTGTTGGTGGTTCCATGAGGGAAGGTTGTGTTGTTTTTCTTTCTTCTTTTGGCTTTTCTTCTTGCGTTGCGATCATTTCTTCTTCTTTGTTTGTTTTTGCTATAATCGCGTTGCAGGTAGTTACGGATGCATTGGCATCCTCTTCTTCACACCCTTCATCAGACTTTTCTTCTTCAATCAAATTCAAGTCATCATCAGAATCTTGCAGATCTTCTTCATCCGGAAATTTCATGGCACGAATTATATAAATTTAAGCTTCTGTCTGTTTATACTCAAAGTGATTTCTCCTTTGTGTACATAAATTTGAGCACGACCTGTTGATAGGAAAGGTCGCCCCAAAATGATGGGCACATCTTTATCGGCCTCATAGTCTAGAATGATGAAGTCAGCTGGCAAAATAAATTTATCAATCGTGATCAGCACTGCCTTCACCTTACCTTCTAGATGAACTAGAGATCTGTTAGCCAATTGGAGAGTCACTGATGTGGGCACAAGTTGCCCCACATTTAATCGTCTAAAAATTGACAGCTGCATCAAATTTATGTTGGCCCCCAAGTCACACAGGGCTTGCTCAATATAGAGTCTTCCTATAGAGCAAGGAATAGTGAAACTCCCAGGATCACTCATCTTCGGTTGGATAATGGATTTGGAACTTTGCGTTAATGCCACCGTGGCAAATTTTTCAGTGCCTCTCTTCTTAGTTACCATGTCCTTCAGAAACTTGGCATAGGCAAGCATTTCCTCAATTGCTTCACTAAAAGAAATGTTAACATGTAATTGCTTTAACATAGATAAGAAGTGTTGGTACTGTACCTCTTCGTTTTTCTTCTTCTTAGCCTCTGAGGGGAAGGTGATAACTGAACTTTCACGGTTCCCATTTCATTTGACTTCGAGGTCGACACAACTTCAGGCTCTACTGCTTCATTTTCTCTTTCTTTTTCTTGCGTTACTGCAATCTCAGGCTCAGTTGTGATGGAAGTTTCTAATCTGATCCTCTTTTCTCCCTCCACAATCTTTCCACTGCGTAATGTCACAACCTGACATTGCTCCTTACCTGATCTCCTTGGGTTGCATGGAAGTTTCGGTTGAATTGGAACACCCCCTGCGGTCGACTCTTTTGCTCACTCACATCTGGCCAATTTTCAATTCGAGGTTGCGGATGGACGTAGCCTGCCATTGAAGCACTGTCTCGTTTTTCTCTATATATTGCGGTGGTATTTGTGAGCTACTTGCTTGATTGTTCTATTGACTGTTGTTTCGATTCATTGGAAGAATTCTAGTGGCCCTTCTTTTTGCGCCACTGGTTGAAAATTTTGTTGTTTGATTTTCCAGGCAAAATTGGGTGGTTTCTCCACCCGGGGTTGTAAGTGTTTAAAAAGGAATTATTTTTACAAAAATATACAGACTGTGGATTTTGCAGGCAATCTTCCACAACATGCCCATCACTGTAAGTTGCACACCTTGCAGTGTTTGACTTATTGCGTTAATTTGCCCACCTTGCGGTGTGGGCTTACTGATTCCATTCCTTGAATAAAATTCATCATTGCGTCATTTGGTTTGTAATGAAACAATAGCATCGTTGTTGTGTCGAGAATCTTTAAGTCTCAATCTTTGGTCACTCTCTCTTCAGTCTTCATGGTTCTTGAAGATGCGGTCCAGATATTCTTCGCTCCATCATACATTTTGTCAAGCAGACCACTATAGTTGCCCATTGGCAGTGTTATGCGAAGCGGGATTAAAACCATGATAAGAAAATTCCATTTGAAGGCAGTCTGGTAACCCATTATGCGAGCACAATCCTAGAACCAAGCCTTTTAAACCTCGCCTAAGCATCGCTGAACAATTCTGACGCATGTCTTGTTCAAAATTAGTAATAAGCTTCCTTCGTCTTGCGTTCTCGGTAGGTGAAAATACTTCTTCATAAACTTCTCCACCACCTGCTCCCAAGAAGTGATCTCTCCTGGTTCAAAGCGAATAAGCCCATTTTAGCCATGATCACAGAGAGAAAATGGAACAACGTTAGTCGAACTTCTTCAGCAAGGATGTTTGAGACAAAAGTTTGCAGATTTCAATAAAACTTTGAGGTAAGCGTGTGGACTCGCCAAAAAAAATTCGATATATGGAGTCTAGTATGGCAGATACGAACCTTAACACACTTAAACAAAAATACAGAGAAATATAGATTAATAATAGTAACAAGGGATTTACAGCCACTCTGGAATTGATCCTGCAGTCTATGATCATTTCACATGCACACGGTTCATCTTGAATCTACTTTGTCGAGAGAGACCTAGAACAAAAGAGTCTGGTGCATAGTCTCTAATGGGCCATTGCAAGTGTTTGAAAAGATCGGATTCGCATACATATTACATGGTGCTCATTCCAGGCTGCTCCCCATCTCTTTCTTTTTCTGATTGTGGTTGCTGTGGCGGCATCTTGATCTCTTCGAAACGTCTCTCAATAATGGGTCGTAGTTCATCAAGAGATTATAGAGTTCTGCAAAGAATCACAACAATTATATTAACAAACTATTCTGCGAAGTCCTCGGCAATGGCGCCAAAACTTGATGCTCAGAATTATGTGGTGGAAATATAGATGATATAGCTTGCATTGTGCGATCAAGTTTCTTTAGCAAGTAAAAATCCTCTGAGTTTCCTGGTAAGTCGAACGAATGGACTGTGAAAATAGTTGCGTTGGGCTTTTTTTAGAAAACTTGCAGTAAAAGTTAAAATAAATAAATCGTTGGGTGGTTGTGTTGCATAGAGATAAAAAAAATAACCAATGCGGTGGAATTGAAAAGAGTTTGTAGACGGGAGATGGTAGAATATGGCAGTGAACGGTTGAGAAGGGTTCAGCTAACATCCCAGAATGTGTTCATGCTTTGCGATCATGCACATGCATACAATAGTAGACCACCTCTCGCGTGAATGCTACGGCTTCTAATACTAGAACGCATGCGATGTATGTGCAAAGGTGTCTACTACGCTAAAACATAAACCTCTAATTCTTGTCTATGCGACGATACACAAACAAGGCGACCACATATCATCATACCTATTCTTAGGATGCATGTGATGCAAGTTGACAAATAGAGCTTATCTCTAAGTCCTTATCTCTTGTTTATGCAAGCCTAATCTTGCTCTTTCGAGTCCATATTTTAACCTAGCTCTCTCGAGACATTAGGTTCTTTCTTTATCCTCTCTCTCGAGTAACTCTAAAGGGTATTTTGCATAGCATAAAACAAGACAATCGCAAGCAATAAACTCCCTAGGTCATGTTAGCTTAGTTCTTCTCAACCATTCGACTAACTTAGCTACTCATGCATTTTAAGAGAGTGAGCAGATGTAGAAATAGAACTTCCATTGAATAGATATGAAGATGAAGTACAAAATAACAATGCAAGTTTAATAAAGAGCCTGGTAGCAATTTTTTGCTTCCAGGCGTTTACACTGTTTCTACTCGTGCTCTAAAGATAATCTTGCTTTTGCAAGAGTCAGCCTACTCTCTGCTCTTACACCCCAAGGTTCTCTCTAGAGTTGCCTTGGGTGATCTCCGGCACCCCCACTATTTTCTTGCTCTGCCTTAAAGTGGAAAAGAAAACTATGAACAGAAGCAACTGGTTAACTCGTCAACCGATCAACCCCTTCTCTGAAGAATGCACTTGGTATTTATAGAGCACTCATGGTGAAAGGCGACTTCTCTCTCCTGGTTGTACAGATGGGACAGCTTTAATTTCTGACTGATGTGCCGGATAATTGTCACTGATAAAGTTGAATGTACTTTGCGACCGTTATCGATTGTTAACTTAATTTGGATCCGACTGTCATCAGTTTTCTGTCCCATCATTCTTAATTATCCTTTCACTTGGATGCGGCCACCATGTTGCGATGACCAAGTTGCGGCGATTCTTCTTGGGTGAATGTTCGCAAGCAAGATCAACGCAAAGCTTGCGGCGAAGTTACGTTCGACCAGTGAATTCCTATGATCGCCATCTTTGCATTGCTTTCACGCATATTCTGCACAAAAATATAAAGACCAGCTGTTCTAATGCGTTAGATGCATGAGACTTTAATATTATAGAATTTATGCTTTATGAACGCAATTTAACATATTTCATCAACGCAATCCAACATTGTTTAAGAACTTAGCACTATGATAACGTGCATTTCTTCTCGTTATCAAACTGCCATCAACAACTCTAATTTATGGAGCAAGCCCTTTAACAACTCTTGTTGCAGTTTCAGTTGTTTCATTGGAAAGTTGACGCAACACGAACTTATTACGTGGACTGTGCTCTCTCATGTTATCCTCCTCAAGGAAGGTAGCATTTGTTGACACAAACACTCTGTAATCCTTAGAATCATAAAAGTAAGCTGATAACTAGCATAAATGCTAGTTATTATAAGCCTTTTATTAAGAATTATGAGGACTAACAAGTAGAAAAAGCGGTGATAATACTTAGAATTTGTGAAAAATTAAGTTTTATGTCGATCAGCACCTAAATCCTCACTAACCCCAATATTATGCGTTATTCCGTGTCAAAGTGTCTTTTTTTGTAGCTATCGCAGGAATCAAATGCATGCGCTGGAAATAAGTAATCGCAAAATCAAACGCATTCGCTGAAGCCAAGCGACCGCAAAGACAATCGCATTCGGTGAAGCCGAGCTATCGCATAGAAAAACGCGTGCAGTGATCGCATACGTCTATCGCATGGAAGTTGCGGCCATCAACTGGATGTGTCCATCACATGGAAGTTGTAGCCATCAATCGAATGCATTCATTACTTTGAGATTGCGGCCACGGAGTGATAACCTTAAATAGAAGGGTGATCATAAGATGGGTGGAATGCCTTGATACTTCAGTTGAATCAAGCTCGAACGCATACTTTGGAAGTATCAACAAGATAAGATGATGTGACATTGCCCATACTGCGACAAAGGCAGCAGTAAGACATAAAACAATCATGATTGTTGTCAGCGTTTAAACTCTATAAATAGCCTCTTGGACCTTCATTTCAAGGCATCGGAACTTCCGCCTTAAGGCAGAGGTTTGCGATCACAGATGAGAGCATGAGCAAGATTTTCTGTGAGGATTCTTCATCTCCATAAACCAGTCCGAGTGACGACCAGAGCTTTCGCCAGAGATAGAGCTCGAGAGAGACGTCTCTACCATCCATCCATTGGCCACCACTAGGCAGCCTTGACACAGAGTCTTTCATTTCTTCTCTGATCTCTGTATTGTATTACATTTTACCTTAAGATATTAAGACATTTTGTAATCAATGCATATCTTAATTCCTTTAATGTCATCTTCTTCATCGTCTTTATCTTTATCATTGTTTTCGTTCATCGTTTAATTATCAATGACAATCGCATGCTCAATCGTGTAGCCTAGAGATAGGACACGTGTAGCAACCCACTGAGAGATGCGCGTTGTGTGAGTATAATGAGTTAATCTTCTTTACTTGGTGAGAGGCTGTAGCAATGCTTGTTGATGAGCTATTGCAATGCTTGTCTATAAGTTAATTAGCCACATCTAATTGCCTAAGAAGGTAAGAGATGGAACGCACTAAAGTATGCATTGTTCCTAGAGATAGGCATGGTCTTATGCTTGACACAACCATGCACTATAGAGATATAGTCATGCGGCTGACCATCGAGAGGTGTGTGATGCGTTAGTGTGACGAGTTGGGATTAATCGAGTGATTTAAGATAATAAACATTAATAGTCGTTAACAGTTGTTGCATATCTACCAATTCTCATCGCAAGTCTTCCATTGCTCAATCTGTTTAGTCAGGAGTAGGAGTAGTGTGTAATCCATTAACTTCTTCTTTTTACTTTTATTCATCCCTCAAACGCATTGCTTCACAAGCATTATTGAGTTACAAGTCCCTGTGTTCGACCTCGGATTACTCGAGAAACTTGCATTCTCATTATACTTAGCGAAAAGGCAAGAAAACTTGTGATAGGAACGCATGGTCATTGCATACTAGATTAACACATACTTTCCATTCCAATGCACGACCTCCGACGCATGGGCATAAATGCATAGCTTAAGACATGGAACACACATAATTTCGTTCAACAAATTTTCATCAACAAGTTTTTGGCGCCATTGTCGGGGACTTTGCAGCTAATAGTTTGTTATGTTTTGTGTTTCTGTAGGCAGCCCTTTTAGTCTCAGGCATATTGTAGCTTGTGCGACAAAGTTGCAAACAAGAATTGAATGAAGGCGATTCACCGAAGGTCAATGTTGACCCCGAGATAGAAAGGCTATCTTTCACATGAGTTGGAAGCAATCTTAGACGCATGTTAACTAACATGCGTCCAACATCTGCTGAAAGCTCCAATGGTCAGGACAACGAGTCTCAACCTAAGCAGTTGAGAGAAATCTCCTGCATGGAAGACTTCTTGTGGTGACATGACTCCAATTTTTCTAGGGACGTCTTCTACTCTATCTTTACTTTGCTTTCTTAGTTTAGTTTATTTTATTGTTATTTGGATATGTGGCTACTTCCTTGGTTGTGGTGCGTTTGCTCTGTGTAGTGCGACAATAATTCTCCTCGGTGTGCAGATTACAACGGAAGAATTCCCTCCATCCTTCAATGCATGGTCACATGCGATATTCTACTTAAGGTTCTTTTCTTGTTATCCTTTATGCATTATCCTTTTGAAATTCTCCTTGTCTGATTGTGGTCCTTTGTTATGCATCTATGATGGTACATATAATTCACCACATCCGTTAACTAAGCATCACAAGGCTCTCCTTACTTTTAATACCTTCTTCAAAATTTGACAGTCTAAGTTTTTTTTATGTGCAAACCTTTGCTCAAACATTTGTTACCGCATTCTTGTTGAGTTTGTTTTTAGTTTTGCGGTGAGAGCGCTGCCAACCTCTAAGTTTGGGGGTGGCAACAATCCTGGAGATTTGCGTTCACTACATTGCGATCATTTTAAAAAATTTCGGAATAACAACTCCACTATAAATGCAATGGGGAAACCCATATTGTTAAGAGTTAAGTTGTGAAAGGCACTTACCCGTAGTTTGATGTCCACATGACACTTGTAAGGGCAAGCCAAAATGAAGGTAAGTCGCCAGGATCAACGCATAAGCGCAACTCCTCTATCGGGTGCAAGCCAAATCAAGCAAGACAAGAGTTGAGTTGAATATGGAACACAACCGAAGTTGGATGCCCGCATGACACACGTGGGGTTAAGCAAAAACGAAGAGGGTAACTAGGTTTAACGCCGCATTCGAATAAGTAATCGCATAGTCTTGAATTGTTTTGAACGAATGCATTCTTAAAAGTTGAATGCAAAGTTGCAGAGAATGAATAAAAAGTTTTTGAGCAAAAGCATGCCGAATTGAAACTTAGAAAAGATCTCTTTGAAGAAGCAGTCGAAGTAGAGGAGAGCATTGCAGCCATGGTTAGAGGTATAAGTAAATTATATTCTGAGAGGCTGGTCATCGCAAAGGAACGCTGGAAGGTGAGTTAAGAATTTCTTTAGTATAATGCATGCTTGAAGATAAGCATGATTCTAAGTTTGGGGTTGTGATAACTGATAGAAATGCCAGTTATTATAAGCCTTTTATTAAGAATTATGAGGGCTAACAAGTAGAAAATGTGGTGATAATACTTAGAATTTGTGAAAATTTGAGTTTTGTGTCGATCAGCACCTAAATCCTCACTAACCCTAATATTATGCATTATTCATGTAAACCCGAGACTTTCCTTGGATTATTTGCTCTTGTCACACATTGTAGGATTTTGGATTTAAGTTATTGTTGTTCCATTGTTGAAGAAAATGGCAAAGCTTTTGGTTGAAGTTGTCTTTAATAATTTTGGAATTTATAAATAAAGAAAAGAAAAGAAAAGAAAGAGAATAAAGAAAAAGAAAAGAAAAGAAAAGAAAAGGAAGGAAAAAGGGAAAAAAAGAAAATGAAAGAAATTGGAAACCCATTCCGTGCTTAGGGTTTAAAGAGAGAACCCACTCATTTCAGCCCATTTCTCCATCATTTCCCATTATATTTTAAGAGCATTTCGAGAGAGAGGGTGAAGGAAGAGGAAGAAGAAGTTGCTTCAAGTTGGAGGTTAAAGAAAGGAGGAAAAGCTCATGTAAGTGCAACCATCTCTGGTTTTTAAGTCAGTTTGAGCTACACAAGAAGAACTAAGAGGTGAGGCCTGACTTTCTTGAAATTTAATCTATTTTCTAACAAATTTTCATCAAGGAAGCTTGAGCTAAATCTGATTTTAAGTTAATGGTTTTTGAAAAGGAAAACAGAGCACAGAATTTTCGTGCAAATCAGAAGGATCTATGCTTTTCTCGGCTTTTTTGAACATTTTGGGATGTACAGGTTGGATTAGAAGCTCAATTGAGTATGGTTGGAAAGCTTATTGAATTTCCTATAACTTTCATGAAGAATTCGTGAGCCAAAATAAAAGTAGGTTTAATTTTAGGAGAAAGGTAGAGGGTAGCAGAGAAGCACGAATCTGTATTCGCTGTGTTCGAGGGATTTCTGGATAAATCTGTTAGGAATATCGTTTTTATTCCTTCAGATAAGTTGTAGAAGGTTCCAAAATGAAAAGTTTGATATATAGTACATTAATTTTGGTCAAGTATTGAGGAAGTTATGAGTGTTGGAAGTTAGGGTATTGAATCTGAAAAATCTGGAAAGAAAATGTGAAGTGTGATTTTATTTCTAGAATTTAGAATTAATGAGCATGGAAAGACAAGACGATTTATAGTTCTAATGCTCGATTTCGGTTGTTTGATAGGCCAAGAGGAAATAGGCCGAATCTACAGACCAGGGAACTAGCCAAGACTGTGAGTGACAAAACAAATTTCAAAAATGATTTCTAAACTGTAATTTATGCTTAAATGGTTTACATGCTTGAATATGAACTTATGAATGATACATGATTTCTATGAATGGTTTCAAGCATAAGTTTTGAGCTTAGATTTTCAATTGAGGTTTATATACGAGCACGTGATTATTGACTTCCTGAAAAGTAGTTGAAACGACACCATTTAAGGTAAAGTATGTATTAACGAGTACTGTTTAAAGATTTTGAGTTTTTCCCGAGCAAGCCGAGTAAGCTTGAGTTTTACAAAAGATAAAGATGAATAGGCATGTTCTAATGTTTTCATGTGGTTTTCTGTGACTTTTATTGACTACATGACTGAGATATTGAGGCGAGGTTATATGGTACTGTGTGCACACAAGTTATATTCCGTTGTTAACGTTGAGTGTACTCCTTGACAACGATGTTGTCGGGAGTGTTGGGCGGGCCCCATTACGACAAAGATGATGGTAGTGCTGGGAGGGCCCCACTACATCGTAGAGCTAGTAAACGTTGGTTGTACTGGGCGTGCCCTACACATCGTTGATTTGTCATGTTAGTTCAAATGTGCCCTAAAATGTTTTATCATTACACGTTTATGTTTAACGCTTTGATTGAACAGATTTATACGTTTAAAGGTTTATCACGTGTTCTGATTTGCAGATTTACAGTTTTAAATTTAGTCACTCACTGGGCTTCGTAGCTCACTCTTTCAAAATGTTTTCTCACTTTTCAGGTAGAGATCGAGCTCCCGGTGCCTGATAACTACCAAAGTCTATTTTCTCCTAAAAGCTTCCAGATCAAGCTTCATACGTGGGTAGAGTTGTACATTGTGTCTATTTATATTATAAATGTCTTTGTAAGAACTAGATAGTTTATGGTTGTGTAAGCACTAGATGTCTTGGTTGTGTAAACCCCAGTTGGATATGTTTTTGGTTGTGATATCTCTTTCAGGTTATTTTTCAAACCGAGTTATGTCAGGACTGCACTTCATGTGTGTCTAAAGGTTTTCAGGGATTCCGCTGTGTCGTGTTACATGTAAAGTATTTAATATCTAAGATTAGTATGTTTATCAGGTTCAACGATTCAGCAGGGTCAATAGGTATCGTTAGAGGAGGACAATGTTTGTTGGCTTCACACCATCTCCCTGACTAAGTTAGTAGGTAGTCTGGAAGAGGGTGTGACAATTCAGTGTCAAAGTGTCTATTTTTGTAGCTATCGCAAGAATCAAACGCATGCGCTGGAAATAAGCAATGGCAAAATCAAACGCGTGTGCTAAAGCCAGGAGACCGCAAAGACAATCGCATTTTATGAAGCCGAGCTATCGCATAGACGAACGCATGCGGTGATAGCATATGTCCATCGCATGGAAGTTGCAGCCATCAATTGCATGCCTCCATCACATGGAAGTTGCAGCCATCAATCGAATGCATTCATCACTTGAAGATTGCGGCCACGGAGTGATAACCTTAAATAGAAAGGTGATTACAAGATAGGTGGAATGCATTGATACTTCAGTTGATTCAAGCTCGAACACATACTTTGGGAGTATCAACAAGATAAGATGATGTGACATTGCCCATACCGCGACAAAGGCAACAATGAGACATAACACAATCATGATTGTTGTCGGCATTTAAACTCTATAAATAGCCCCTTGAACCTTCATTTCAAGGCATCGGAACTTCTGCCTTAAGGCAGAGGTTTGCGATCACAGATGAGAGCAAGAGCAAGATTTTTTGTGAGGATTCTTCATCTCCATAAACCTGTCCGTGTGACGACCGGAGCTTTCACCAGAGATAGAGCTCGAGAGAGACGTCTCCACCATCCATCCATGGCACCACCAGCAGCCGCAGAGTCTTTCATTTCTTCTTTAATCTCTATATTGTATTACATTTTAGCTTAAGATATTAAGACATTTTGTAATCAATGCATATCTTAATTCCTTCATCATTGTTTCCTTCATCGTTTAATTATCAATGGCAATCGCATCCTCAATCATGTATCCTAGAGATAGGACGCATATAGCAATCCACCGAGAGGTGCGCGTTGTGTGAGTATAGTGAGTTAATCTTCTTTGCTTGGTGAGAGGCTGTAGCAACGCTTGTCGATGGGGTGTTGCAATGCTTGTTTATAAGTTAATTAGTCGCATCTAACTGCCTGAGAAGGTAAAAGAGGGAACACACTAAAGCAGATTATGCATTGTTCCTAAAGATAGACACAGTTTTATGATCGAAGCAACCATGCACTATAGAGATATAGTCATAAGGCTGATCACCGAGAGGTGTGCGATGCGTTATTGTGACAAGCTGGGATTACTCGAGCGATTTAAGATAATAAACATTAATATCCATTAACAATTGTTGTGTATCTACCAATTCCCATCGCAAGTCCTCCATTGCTCAATCTGTTTAGTCAAGAGTAGGAGTAGTGTGTAATCCATTAACTTCTTCTTTTTTACTTTTATTCATCACCTCAAACGTATTGCTTTACAATCATTATTGAGTTACAAGTCCTTTTGTTCGACCTCGGATTACCCGAGAAACTTGCATTCTCGTTATACTTGGCGAGAAGGCAATAAAACTTGTGATAGGAACGCATGATCATTGCATACTAGATTAACGCATACTTTCCATTCCAACGCATGACCTCCGACGCATGGGAATAAACGCATATCTTAAGACATGCAACACACATAATTGCGTTCAACAAATTTTCAACAACATAACCCCTCGTGTAACTTTGGGGTAGCCTACAAAGAGGCACAACCTCGAACGTGGTTCCAATTTCTTTGGATTTGCCTCAAGCACATGTACTGGGCAACCTCATATGTGGAAGTGACGCAAACTAGCTTTACGCCCATTCCACAACTTCAAAGGTGTTCTCGCAACACTCGTGGAAGGAACACAGTTGAGGAATACACTGTAGTCTCCACTGCAAAACCCTAAAACGAGTCCAGTAAGAAAGCATAACTCATTATCGACCGAACCATGTCCAACAAGGTTCTGTTTCTCCTCTCCGCTACACCATTCTACTGAGGTGAGCCAACGCTAAGAGTTGGGAAACGATTCCATGTTCTATCAAATAGTTCTGGAATTCAGAATCCAAAAACTTTCCACCCCGATCCGATCGAAGTGTTTTAATCCATCTATCCAATGTATTTTCAACTTCAGCCATGAACTCTCTAAACTTTTCAAAGGATTCAGACTTCCGTTGCATCAAATAAACATACCCATACCAAGAGTAATCATCAGTAAAAGTGATGAAATACTCATAGCCTCCACTGACTCGCACATTCATCAGACCACAAAGGTCTAAATGCACTAACTCTAGAGGCTCTTTTGCTCGATAACCTTTTTCAGTAAAAGGTATTTTAGTCATCTTGCCTTTAAGGAAAGATTCGCACACCGGTAAAGAATTTTCCTCTAACTCACTTTGAAGTCCATTCTTCACCAACCTCTCAATCCTATTGAGATTTATGTGCCCTAATCGAAGGTTCCAAAGTTGGGCATTTTCCTTAGGAGAAACCTTTTGTCGTTTATTTTGAGTTACGACAGTTTTAAACATCTCTATGTTATGGAGGGAACTCGTTGCTAATGTCTTTAGCACATACAAGTTGTTTTACAGTTTTGCTGAACAGATTTCAACCCCATCTTTATGAATAAACACTTTATTCAAATCAAAATTTAGAATATATTTACACTAAATCAGACACTCTACAGAAATCAAGTTCTACTTTAACTCAGGAACTACATAAACATCATTCAAAATGATAAACTTCTTCTGTAAAGTCAACTGGAGCCCTCCTACTACCACAGCTGAGACGATGTGCCCAGTGCCTACTCGTATCATCATCTTTCCAACCTCAAGCTGCTCCCAGGATCTAATCCCCTGAAAAGAAGAACAAGCATGATTAGTGGCCTTAGAGTCGATAATTCAGGCAGAATCATCATTCTCCACTAAATAGGTTTCCAAAACTAGTAAATCATATTTACCTTGTTTTGCCTTGGCTTAGCCATCTTCTTCTCCTTGATCTAGCGTGGACAATTCCGCTTCCAGTGCCCATCTTGGTTGCAATGGAAACTTTTTCCTTTGTTAAGGGGCGTTGTTTGCCTTCCCCATTGGGCGAAAGGCTGTGGGTTAGCGGGTGCCTTCCTCTTCCCCTTACCCCCTTTCTTCTTCTTCCACCACTTCCTTCCATCTTGAAGCGTTAGAAGTAGAATGTGCAGACTTTGTTCTTGAGGTCGAACCTTTATGAAACTCGTTTTATGACGAGGCAACATTTGCCTTACCAACCTTTTACTTTTCAGTAAGGATTGGAATGTCTGCAACTCATTGAGGAGAGTTGTAAGGGTATAGTATACTTTGTTCAATATCGCGTTACTAACAAAGTGCAGGAAGGTATCTGGCAACGAGTGCAGAATGATGCTTACCTGGCTACCCTCATTGATGTGTGACCCATTCATCTCCGCCACATTGAATGGACAATCATATTCAACACATGTTAACGAACAGAGGTGCCTTCCTCAATTTTGGAGTTGAAGATGCATTTCAGAGCTTCGTGCTTGAGCTGTCCAGATGGTTGTCCAAACATTCCCGACAGGAACTCCATAATCTCACATGCTAAGACCATAGGCTCATGCTTTTTGGCCAAAACGTCGTTAAGATCGGCCAAGATGTAAGCTCGGGTCCTCTCGTTTGCCCGTGTCCAACGTTCATAAGCCTCCCGAAAATTTTGAGTGGCGTTCTGAGGTGGAATAGAAGGACACTCCTCCGTAAGGACGAACCTCGGGTTATCAATGATTAAAATGGTTGTGATCATGTGTTTCCAACTACCGTAGTTTTCGCCAGCCAGTTTGTCGGTGTTTAATAGAGCTAATATGGCTGTCGCCATTACATTACTAAAAAACGAACAAATTTAATAAGTCTATGCAATACCACATCTTAACACCAATCTTAGTTTTAGAAAAATAGTTTCCATGTACTCCAAGTGAAAAGACATCTATTTCACAATAATGCCCCAGCGAGGTAGAACAAACGTCATCGGTGGGGTGATCAGATGCCCCTTCACTAGGATGAGACACTCTCAACCATTAGGCAGAAACAACTTTTGTAACTGACCCTAACAATCACCATTTTTTGGTCAATAACTATTAACCTTTAACAATTCCGCGTAAGTGTAACCCCTCATTTTATACCCTAGAGTCTAACCCTAACGCGCTCACCATTTGGAAAAAAACAGATTAGGTCAAGAGACTAAAGTGACCTTATCCTATATAGGAGATTAGATAAAAAGTCGAGCAAAATTGCCATCCTATGAGGGGACACTCCCAGGGTACCTCGTGGCGATGCACAAAAACATTATTCAACCTAATAAGAGAGACCGTAGGATATGCTGTCGAACGTCCCGCTCCCACTTCCTATGAACATTCTCTTCATTCACCTTAGTATTGACCTACCCAAACACCATCCTTTAGGGGGACACGCCCAGGGTGCCACGAGGCCAAGGATAGATCTCACGGTGTGAACATAAAGAGAGAAACGCAAAGAGGTTTACATGAAGTATAATATACCCCAAGTACCTCCCACTGAATGTTCTACCTAGGGGTTCATTAACTTAGACTATCCTGCTACCGATTTTATCTAAGTCAGTTTAATTTTCTAAAAAAACAACTTTTGTCTTTGAAATTAAACAAGTTCAAGTAGTCTTATTAAGCTCTTTAAGAGTCTCTCCTCAAATTTGTATGCATGCATCAAATTTATCTAATTCACCTTTCCAGGTAGGTTCTCAGGTAGGGGTGTTCCATTTCCGTTAGCATAAGTACCCCAGCCTAGACAGAACCCGTCTTAGACAAAACTGTTGAGATTGGTGTCCTAATTCTCCTAGAGTCTCGTTGTTTGTAATGATACACATTGTTTGATGAATAAAATAAATGTTATTTCATTCTGACATTTACTCATATCCAATAATCCTTGATTATCTTATGTGAACTTATGCATGTATATGTGATATACAAGTGAATCATGCCTTAAATGGTAACCTAAATAGAACTGTAGTATAAGGATTAAGGTTGGATACCTGATCCCGGTGACACTACGGATACAACCCGCTTTGTAGAGGTTTGCAAGTGTTGTAAACTACTACAGACGGTAGATCCTAACCATTCATGTGGAGACATGTGAACAGGGGTGTCCTATACAAAGAATTTGTATAAGACCAAACCACGAGATGACTAGACTCTGTATATAGCACCGTTGATACTAGAGACTTACATCTCACCTAATCGACCATAGGTGACACGACCTCAATCTTGAGTGTTTTAGGAACTTCTGCCTTTAAGGGCGGTCCTTTGATTAGTATAGGTGAGAGTGGCCAGATTACCAACTTAACATGCCTACCTTTTTGGGGACTTATCTGATCTGGGAGTGGGAACTCAATCCACAAGATGGAATTCACTCATTTTCTAAAGCAGGGATAAGTAGAGAGATTGCTCTCTTAAAGGCTGATTTTGAGGCTTGAACATAGTGGCCACAACTTCTCTTTGGAAGAGAGGACTCAGTTATAGTAGGACTATGACTTATGTTCATTAGAAGGATCAATGGTTCTTATGGAGTTAGATGTAACTACAGGGGCATAATGGTTATTGGCCCAACTATACTTACGAGCGATCTGTGAAGGTTTATTGCACTGTTGATTGGTTAAGATAGACACATAATATATCTGTGGTAAGAAGAGTTCGGCTGTCGGTTTTTAGTGAGTACTTGGTAGTTAACGGATGCTAGATCCCGTAACTAAAGAGTTTAATCAATTATTCATGTACCGTTGGAGCTTCGAGCTACAGGTCCATAAGGTCCCCTTGGTAGGTCAATGGATTCAGTTGAGGATCAGTTTTTGGTGTTGATTTGAAATGTTCGAATTGACACGTGGTAATTTGATTATATATGATATAATCCGTATGGTGTATAGGATACATCTAGTGGAGGATTAATGTAAATGAGATTTACATTAAGTACCGTGGAATAGAAAAAGAATTATGGTTTATATATTACATGAGATGAAATATTAAAACAATAGGTTATAAATATAGTATGATAAGTTGGTTATCATTTATATTTATAATAATAATAATTATTAGATAATTAAATCTTTTTTTCTAATAACCAATTGAGTGGGAGGTTATTGTTGGTTTCATGGTAATCGTGAGATAAAAGAAAATTGTTTTCCTAATTTTAATAATGTTGAAAATTGAATTTGTGAATTCTCTCTCGGAAAAAGAATCTAACGGAAGCTGTCAAGTAAATAGGATTTACTAAGCGACAGCTTGACAAAGGTAAACGATCGTATAGTGTTTGTACGCGACAAACACACAGCTAAGCGATGAGCTAAACGATCGCTTAGCTTTTGTTAAATGATTGGGCATCGACCTATACGATAGGTTTAACATTCTCCCACTTGCTCAATCGTTTGTATGATTGTTGTTTCCACTGTATCCTGCCTCAAACCATGTCCACACAGAGCCCACCCTCTAGATTCTCACAACGAGAATACCAAGGTAGCCTTCTTGGTGGTGTCATACTTAACTTGATACCGTCGAGGTTTTGTCGAGGTTGTTCGTGCTGTTGGGGTGTTCGTGATCGAGGCGATCGTTGAGTTCGAGTGCATAGTGTTCGTGCTGTGTAGTGGTCGTGTTGGACGAGCGTTCGAGGTTGTTTTGTTCGAGCATTCATGTTCAAGGAGCATGGAGATGAGTCTACAAATGTGTGTAGAGTTTCTCTTTGATCATTTATAGTTTCATGTTGTAATTTCTATAATGAATGCATAACCATTTGTTTTTGTTTTTTTACTGTAACTTGTAAAGTTCATATATGATTGTAATTTGGAATGATCTTTCTGCTGCTCATGGAAATCCTCGTGATCAATTTCCTTCAACTGGTATCAGAGCCAGATTGTTCTAATGTTCTAAATTACAAGTCTGTTTTGAACTTCATTTTACAGCCTCGGTGGGTTTTTGCATTTGTGTTTAATTTTTAAGTGCATTTGTGGATGGAGTTGATGAATGGTTCAGGTTTATTTGCCTTTAGTTAAAGCTTTCTTTAAATTACAAAGTGTTAATTTGTAAGGACCCCTGTGTTTTTGGGCGTAATTAACTTGCAATCGAGTATGTAATTCAAAGTGTTTGAGTTAGTCGAGTCGTTCGTGATGAAGTGGAGATGCGGTTCTCAACGAAGAAGAAGATCAAGTGTTGGTCGTATCGTGTAGTCGAAGGTAAACAATCGTTGAGATTTAACTAAGTGATTGTGTAGATTTTTCTATACGATTGTGTGGTATTTACTAAACGATCCTTTAGCTAATGCTAAGTGATGGGGTAAATCATTTACTCTATTGCGTAGCATTGCTTGCCCGATCGCGTAGGCGCTGGAGGTAGATGATCGTAGTGGGAGCATGTGATGCTCATCGTTTAGCAAAAGGCACGCGCTAGACGATCGTACAGCTAGCAAGCTTCATCGCTTAATTACTACCTACATGATCGTACGTATACGATACAGAAGCGCTAGCTAAGTGATCACTTAGGCGATGGTGCTTTGTCGCATCGTAGTTGTTTAGATGATCGCGGAAGGCGGGCATTGTGTGGAGCGCGCTAAGCGATCGCGTACCTCATGCTTCATCGCTTAGTAAAAGGTACACGATCGTATAGTATTTACTAAACGACCGTTTAGCTCTGGGAGCATTGGTAAGCGATAGAACGAAGCATTTGTTTTATCGTATAGACGATTGCGGGGAGTCTAGTACACGATGGTTGGAGACGCGATGCTTTGCCCGAGCGGTTCAAGACCCAGTTCGCCTCTTTGAACTGGAGATTCCTTGTTTGTAATAGTTAGCTTTAATTTTTTGTTTTTTGAGGCAATTTTACCCGGTTCATGAACATTTATTTTTTATACATGTGTTGTATGGTGTTTATATGCCAAAGTGTTTGATATATAGTTTAAAACCCACCTTAAGTTGTGCGATTATTCATGCATCATGTATTATAGATGTTATAATCGACCATGAAGAAATTACTTGAAAGCATGCGGATGCATCATGAAATATGAGAGTGATATTTTGCATGCAGAGAGCATTATCATGCATTATCCTTTTATTATAAGTGTTATAGTTTAAGGGTGATTGAAGCATGTTTTGCTTGTTTCATTGTTGTTTTGTATAAGTATTGTATAAAAGAAGTAGTAATGAATGGACAATGCATTGAGCATGACACTTAGGCTATTTATAAGCCATGTGTTAGCTTAGCATTGTGGTTTTGGTTTCTGTTTATAAGTGTGATAAAGGAAATTAGACCTAAAATCAATAAGAAAAAGTTACATGCAGACTTAGGGTGAACTCAAGTTTTAAAAAGGTTTTAAAATTGGATTGAGATAGACCTAAGTTCAAGTGGTTCTAAAGAGTTTAGTAACCTAGATTAATCTTTTAAAATCAGTTTAATAGGATTAAATTGGTTGGCATAAAAGATTAAACCTTAGGTTGCTAATCTCATTAGAACCGTGATCTTACGTCTATCTCCACCAAGTTTTAAAACTCTTTTAAAACCATGATTCATGCCTAAGTCTGCATGCATGTCTTTCTTATTTATTTTAGTTCTAATTTCCCTTATAACACTTGTAAAAGAAATAACCAAAACCCATACACATTGCCATATACAACTAGGTATTTATAACTTTCATAAATTTAACCTATGTGCCATGCTTCATGCAATGTCCATTCATTACTATATCTAACTCTCATATACCTTGTAATAAACTAAGCAAACATTCTTCTATACACCCTTGTACTATAACACTTATAATATAAAGATGATGCATGTCTAATGCATGCATAAATATAACTCTTATATTATATGATGCATGAGTATGTTCTTATGTAATTTAAGTCATACAAACTACTATATCATAACACTTACAATATAGAGATGATATATGACCAATGCATAACGTAAGGAGGGATTTCAACTATATGGCATACATATGACATATAATCATATATACATCCTATGTACATTCACCAAAGACTAATGCACCAGGATGATTTAGCCTCAAAATTGGAAGTTAAAATTCTATCTATTACATAAATCCATTGACCAAATCGGTTTACAGGTGAACCGGGTCTTGAACCGCCAAGGCGAAGCCTCCCTGATCGTTTAGTAAACTAGCCGAGTATCCACGATCGCTTAGCAACGATCAAGTACCATTTACAATGTGATAAAGCATGAGGCACTCAATCGTTTAGCACACTAACATTAAACACGCAATTCTAAACGATCGTTTAGACGACGACGTTGCTATGTAGCACGATCTTCTAGAGGATAATAGAGTAAGCGCTTAAGTAACCTTTACCCCGCGATCATGTAGTCGGTGACTAAGCGATGAAGCTTGTTGAGCTATATGATCGTTTAGTGCGTGCGCATTCACCTTGCTGCTGAGTATCCCATACTCAACGGTCGCTTACCCCATCGTTTACACGATCTGACAAACGCTTGGTCTTCTTCTTCCTCGAAGTACTGTGTAACTCCTTGCCTTGGAGTTTCATCACGAGCGACTCACACTGACTCAAACTCTTTGAATTACAAACTCGATAGCAAGTTAATATGCCCAAAAACACAGGGGCTCTTACTATTAACTTTTGAATGTAAAAGAATTAAATAACAGAGGTAACCATCCCATAAACTCCATTAATCCATATCCACAAAACTATTTAACACTTAAATAGAATGCAGACATGGTTCACCCACCAAGAATGTAAATGCTATTCTATATATCAATGGATTTGGAATATCAGAACCTGGCTCTGATACCAATTGAAGGAACACTTATCAAAGAGAACTTATGAGTGGAAGCAAGATCGTTCGAAATTCATTGTGATAGATTACGAAATGCTTTCAATAAATTAAATAAAAAGAAACGAGAGATTCAACTTTGAAGAACTCTTCCTCTGTTTATCTCTCGCTCTCGTCAAGAATAAAACCTCTTACTATCCTTGCGAACGTCTACCCAAATCTCTCGTTATCACTTAGCAAATGAACAATCTTCTCCACGATCAAAAAGCAACTGAGACACCACCACTCAATGACCTTGGTATTTCGGAGTGAGAATTTAGGAGGTGTGGGCTCTGTGGCTTTCTAACTGATATTAAAAAGTGGCTAGTCGTCCAGTTCCAAATGAAAGATTTGGGAGAGGTACAGTATGTTCTAGGGATCCAAATCATTATGGATCATCAGAACAAGAGGTTAGCCTTGTCTCAGGCATCGTACATTGATCAAATGTTGATCAAGTATAGGATGTAGGATTCCAAGAAGGGTTTATTACCCTTCAGGCATGGAATTGTTTTGTCTAAGGATCAATGTCCTAAAACACCTCATGAGGTTGAGGAGATGAGACAGATTTCCTATGTTTTGGCTGTTGGAAGTTTAATGTATGCAATGTTATGTACTAGACCTGACATTTGCTATGCAGTAGGGATTGTCAGTCGTCAATCCAATCAAGGATTAGATCACTGGACGGCGGTCAAAACGATTCTCAAGTATCTTTGGAGAACAAAGTACTACATGCTCTTGTATGGAGATAAGAATTTGGTCCTTACAGGATACATAGACTCTGACTTTCAGATTGATAGAGATTCTCGGAAATCGACATCAGGGTTAGTGTTCACTTTGAATGGAGGGGTTGTAGTTTGGCCAAGCATCAAGCAAGAATGCATCACGTACTCCACTATGAAAGCTGAATACGTAGCCGCTTGTGAAGCTGGTAAAGAGGTTGTTTGGCTTAGGAAGTTCCTTACAGATTTGGACATTGTTCCAAATATGTCTTTGCCAATCACACTCTATTGTGATAATAGCGGGGCTATGGTAAATTCAAAGGAACCTCAGAGTCATCGTAGAGGCAAACATATGGAACAGAAATATCATTTGATTAGGGAGATTGTGCATCGCGGTGATGTGATAGTCACACAGATCGCGTTGGAGCACAGCGTTGCTGATCCGTTTACAAAGGCTTTCAAGGCTAAAGTGTTTGAGAGTCATCTGAAGAGTCTGGGTCTAAGGGACATGCGACATCTTGTCTAGGGCAAGTGGGAGATGATATTGGGGTATAAAGTATGCCCTAGTTTATTGTATATTGTACTTGTTTTTTCATGTATTGTACATTAGTCTCATGAGGCATTAGGACAAGTGGGAGATTGTTGGGATTGGTGTCCTAATTCTCCCAGAGTCTCGTAGTTTGTAAACATTGTACACATTGTTATGAATAAAATAAGAGTTATTTTATTTGCATTTACTCATATCTAATAAACAAAAATCCTTTGTTATTGTATGTAAAACTTAAGCATGTATATGAGATATACAAGTGGATCATGCCTTAAGTAATAACCTAAAAGGTATGTAGTATAGGGATAAAAGAGGGATACCTTATCCTGGTGACACTATGGATATGGTCGCTTTATAGAGGTTTACAAGTGTTGTGAACTACTACAAATGGTTTGATTCTAACAATTCATGTAGAGAAATGCGAGCGGGGATGTACTATACAAAGAGTTTGTATAAGACTGAACCATGAGATGATTCGTCTCTTTATATAACACTGTTGATAATTGAGACTTACATCTCACTTAAATGATCATAGGTGACATGACCTTAATCCTGAGTATTTTAGAAACTCTTGCCTTTGAGGGCGGTTCTTTGATTAGTATGGGTAAGAGTGCCCAGATTGCCAACTCAACAAGCCTACCTTTTTGGGTATTTGTCTGACTGGGGAGCTGGGAACTTAGTTACACAAGATGAAATTCACTCCTTTCCCGAAGCAGGGATAAGTAGATAGATTGCTCCCTTAAGGGCTGGTTCCGAGCCTTGAACATAGTGGCCATATCATTTATTTGGAAGAGAGGACCCAGTCATAGTAGGACTATGACTTATTGTTCATTAGAGAAATCAGTGATACTTAAAGAGTTAGATGTAACTATAGGGAAAAAATGGTAAATTGGCCCAACTATACTTATGAGCGATCTGTGAAGGGTTATCGTACTGTTGATTGGTTGATGTGAACAGAGAAATATATTTGTAGTGAGAAGAGTGCAGTTGTTGGTCTTTAGTGGAGTGTCCGACAGTTAACGAATGGTAGATCTCGTGACTAAAGAGTTTAGTCAGTTATTCACGTATCGTTGGAGCTTCAAGCTATAGGTCCATAAGATCCCCTTGGTAGCTCAATGGATTCAAGTTGATATAAGTTCTTGAGGTTGATTTGAAGTGTTCAAATTAACAAGAGAAAATTCAATTATATATTATATAATTGGTGTGATGTATGAGATACATCAAGTGGAGGATTAATATAAATATGATTTACATTAAGTGCCATAAAATAGAAAAAGAACTATGTTTTGTATGTTTCATGAGATGAAATATTAAAACTATAGGTTATAAATATAATATGGTATCATATTTATTTATAATATATAAATTATATGATAATTAATTTATTTTTCTCTAATAACCGATTGAGTGGGAGGTTATTGGTGGTTTTATGGTAACCGTTAGAAAAAAAATTATTTTCCTAAAATTAAAGAGTTGCCTCTTTCGGAAATAACTCACAGAATAAGCTATCAAGTGAAAGAGTTTCACTAAGCGATAGCATTCAAAGAGTAAACGATCGTGTAGCTTTGACTATACGATAGTCATTCAACTGATCGTAGCTAAATGATTGAGTGGCATAGTCTATACGATAGGCTACCATTTACTAAATGATCGAGCACATCGTCTATACGATAGACAGTGTTACCTCCCACTTGCTCAATCGTCTACTCGATCGTTGTCCTCTAGTCTCTTCCTCAAGCCAAGATCATACAGAGTCCGCAACTCCTGGATTCTCACATTGAAAATACCAAGGTAACCATTGTGGTTGTGTCCTTACTCAGTTTGTGAATCGAGGAGCCTCGATTGGATTCGAGAAGTTGTTGGCCGATCGTTGTGTTCGTTGTGCTCGTGCTTTGTTCCTATCGTTGCGTTTGTGAGTTACTGTGGACATGTTTGAACTGATCGAGGGATTCGTGAAGAATGTTTCTTCAAAGGTATGTATCCTCTATCCCTCGTATCATCTTAAAGCATGCTGTAATTTCTGGTTGTGCATGGCCTATCAGTTTCCGTTTTATGACTGTAAATGTTTATGTTGAATTTGAATGGAATTTGTAACGATCTCTTCCGCTGGTCATGGAAATTCTCATGTTTGATTTCCTTCAAGGCCAAGCATGAAATTTTACTTCAAACTAATGAGAGAGACCGAGGGATGAGTTGACACTTGTCTCACTCCCACTTACTCTAAACACTCTCTCCATTTACCTTGGTATTGATGTATACAAACACCATCCGTAGGGGGACACTCAAGGTGCCTCGAGGCCGAGTATACGGTGTGAACTTTTAGGGAGAAACGTGAAGAGGAAAAATGAAGTATCATATGCCCCATTTTCCTCCCACTGAGCGTTTTACCTAGGTTTAATTAACTTAGAAAAATCTGACTACCGATTTTAACTAAGTGTTTGTTTAATTTGCCCAAAAGTAACACTTACTTTGAATAGTTAAAGAATTTTGATTAGTATTTATTAAATATTTTAATAAACTTTAATAAAACATTGCATGCTTGTAAAAAATCTATCTAATTCACCTTTCCAAGTAAATTCCCAGGTAGGGGATGTTACGTTTTTGTCAACTGAAATACCCTAGCCTAGACAAAACATACCTTAGACAAAAGGTCCCTGATAGATACGTTTGTTATAAATTTAATCTTTTAATTAAAAATCAATTTAATCCTATTAAACCGATTAAAAGATTAAACTCAAATTTCTAATCTCATTAGAAAAGTGATCTTAAGTCTATATGTTTCATATTTTAGAAACTACTTCTAAAAATGAATTTAACTTCATGTTTGCATGCAATTCTGATTTATTGATTTTAATTTCTAATTTCATTTTTGTTTTAATAATTATAAGAAAATGAATAAATTAAAACAATATATTTCAGGTAAAGCATACTTAGGTAATTTTATAAAAATTATAAATTACCCTAAAGTGGTGACAAGCTTCATGCAATTTCATTTCATTACTAACATACATAACAGTTATATATATAATTAAGAATGAAAAATATATAAATTTAATAGGAAAATCGGGTGGAAATTTAGAATGGAAAAAAATAAAAGAAAATTTATTATCCAAAAATAATGAATAAAGGAGCAGAATCAGGGAGGATTAATTAGAAGTTGAACGCTAGCTAATTCAGGAGACAACGGGCAATAGATAACTTTTTGTTTGGGCACTGCTCATTGGAAGAATTGGAGGTGAATTAATTGCTCATATACTCTTAAAATTTGAAAGAGTTGAAAAGAGGAAGTGGAATCCACAAGCAGTGAAGACAACCATGCATGAAAACTAGCGAGATTGGAGAGAAAATTGGATAGAGCGAGAGTGAAGAGAGTGAGATTGGAGAGAGTGAGAGTAAAGAGAGTGAGATTCTTAGCGAGACAGTCTGGACGAAAGCGGATGGAGAGCAAAGAGCGAGAGCGGAGCGAGAGCGAGAGTGAGAGTCGCAAAAGCCAAACCAGCGAGAAAGCTGGAGAGAGCGAGATTCTGAGAACAAGATAGCGAGATTTGGACAGAAACGTGGATTATGTGTTGAATTTGGCCACGATCTTATAAATTATACATGGGAACCTAAAATTGAATACAAACAAAGGTTGAAGACGTAAGGGCAAACGTTAGCCAAAATTAGGTGTCTTATTAAGAGAAATTCTTAAACCTAAGTAATTTAAAGAAGCCATTTGTAGGATGAGTTGTCACACTGAGAAGAGCCGAAAACCACTATAAAATAGGAACCCTTTGTCGGAAGATTTAACCCATTCTCAAATAAATCTCTGTAACAAAGAATTGTGTGAAAGTAAGTGTGAGTGAGGAAGTTCTATGAGGTTAGAAGAGATAAAGCTCGGGTGAGGTGTTCCCAAATTTCCTTCTAGTTTAAAGGAAAAGCTCTACTGATCAAACCATAAGGAATAACAAGGAATAATTAGGATCGCAGTCAAGGTAAGTAATTATTTTCACCAGTGTTTCATGGTAGTGTACCTTTAATATGTTGCATAATTATGTGATTGTTATGTTGCATTACATGTTTAAAATATGTTTGTCGACAAGGGACCCATGCATTATGTTTGTTCATAAGATTAAATTTTAATTAGAATAAAGGTTATGCTTCTTAAGAGCTAGCAGGGCATGTATGGTTGCACCCCTCTAGACCCAATTCTATGTCAAGATTATGCTAGGGCTAGCGGGGTATGTATGGTTGCACCCCTCTAGACCTAATTCTATGTCAAAGATTTATGCTAGGGACTAACAGGGTATGTATGGTTGCACCCCTCTAGTCCAATCTTAACGTTTATGTTAAGGTTGATGTTGGATGTGACTCTGGCTCTACTGACTGCATAACCCGCTAATAATCAGATGGCTAGTTTCACCTAAGTCCGTCATCTTCCTATCAAGGCGGAGAAATTTACATTAGTGATGTTGGATGCGACTCTGGCCCTACTGACTGCATATGACCCGCTAATCATCAGATGAGTTAGTTTTCGCCTAAGTCCTCATCTTTCTATCAGGACGGAGATATTTACGTTAGAATCATAACCGACCACCACATGTTATTATATGTTTTTTGGTCCCAATCATATGTTTTCAGGACATGTTGCATGTGATTGTGCATTTGGTCACTAACCCTATGTGAGAACTACTTTACTGGGTATATTATATACTCATCCTATTTTTACAGACTTTGTAGGTAAGGACACAGCATAGGTGGCAGAACTGGACGTCGCTCAAATGGCCAACCATCAAACTCACTATTATAGACATACACATTTTTGTATCACTACGCGCTAGTGTTTTATGGATCCTGGCGTTTTGTAAATAAACTTTTTATATAGTTTTCTACCTATTAATAAAATCTTAAATATGTTCTTTTTGAGATTTTTGGTCCGAAACTCGATCTTATAAAAGTCTAAGCATGCATGTCGTAGCAGTTGGACGAATAGTATGTAAGGATCCGGTCGTTACAGGTTGGTATCAGAGCATTTGAGCCAATTAGGCTTTACTAATTAGAAGAGTTCGTGGTACCAGATGCCACCACAAAGAGCCCTCAACAAGACGAGGCAGACCTCGAAGTGAATCCACAAGGGTCAAAATCAAGGACATGGACAGACGCCTTACGTGTTACTTACACCAGAGGGGCTACAAATACTAATATAAAATATTGAGTAATGGAAAGACAACCTCGTCCACACACCAATAACAACGATTACAAATGACTCGAAGATCATTTCGGAGAATTTCAGGAAGTTCAATCCTCAACATTTGATGATCATTTGTGGATCCAATTATAGCAGAGGATTGGATACAGAAATTAAACTATTTTCCACCATATGAACATTCCCAGAAGAACAAAAAAGTAAATTGTGCCACCTTCATGTTAAGAGGCGATGCAAAGTTCTGGTGGGAATCACACACAAGAACAATCAAAGGTACAGTCTCATGGCAGCAATTCAATCAGGCTTTTTTACAACAAGTATTTCCCTTTGACAGTGAGATGTCAAAGGAAGTGGAATTTTCTTAATCTTCGTTCAAGAGACATGTCGATGGCAAGTATGAATGAAAATTTGATCGCTTATCCACTGTCCCTCGACTAGTGACATAGAGAGATGAGAAGGTAGAAGGTTTATTGGGGATTAGAGAAGCATTCGAGGCATTGTTACTTTTTTCCGACACAAAGAGTATGCCCTTGCCCTCGAGTCGGCCTTACTCATGGAAGTAAATCTTGCTGCCAAAACCTCAACTTCTGAACGAGGATTCATGCCAAATCAAAAGAGGAAATTCACCCAACAAGGCTTCCAACGTTCACAACGGCAAGCAAAAATTTCCCAAAGCACACAGAGCATACAGTTACAACAGAAAAGTCAAACATTCACATATCCTAAGTGCAGAAATTGTGGAAAACACCATCAGGGGCAATGTTTTCGGAACTTAGGGGTGTGTTTCAACTGCGGTTAGACGGGTCACTATGCAAAGTCTTGCCCAAAGTTTATCAACCAAGTATCAACTGCCAAGACCACCCAGCCTACTAGTAACAAGGTTACCCAACAATAGAAAGGACGAGTGTTTGCTGTTACACGTCAAGAGGCAGAGGATCAAGATGCAGTTGTTACAGGTACATTACCCATCCTTAGGTATTATGCCTTCACTTTATTTGATTCAGGCTCTAGTCATTCATTCATCTCTACAACATTTGCATAACATGCTCAATTAACATCGAAGCCCTTAGGCTACATTCTATCCGTAGCTACTCCTGCCGGAGTATCTATGTTGGCTCACTCAGTAGTAGAAAACTGTGAATTGTCAGTATCAGGACATAAAGTAGGGGTGACCCTTATCATCCTAGACATAAGTGATTTCGACATAATACTAGGTATAGACTGGTTAGCAGTAAACTATGCAAGCATAGATTGCCACAGAGGTCATATTCATCTTTCAAACAGGAACCAAGTTTAAGTTTAAGAGTTCTAATGCACAATCAGTCCCCAAGAATAATTTCACCCTTAAAAACTAAACATTTTCTCAACCATGGGGCTTGGGCATATTTAGCAAGTGTAGTGGATTTATGAGACCAAAAGGATGAAATTAAGGCCATTCCTGTAATAAGGGAATTTGAAGATGTATTCCCAAAAGAGTTACCAGGTTTACCACCTAGTCGAGAAATAGAATTTTGTATAGATCTAATTCCCGGAGTTGAACCAATATCTAAAGAACCATATAGAATGGCACCTGCAGAATTAAAAGAACTCAAAATACAATTACAAGAATTGTTAGATAAGGGATTTATATGCCCTAGCGTGTCTCCAAGGGAGCCTCTTTCTTATTTGTTAAGAAAAATGATGGATCCATGCGTGTATGTATAGATTATCGGGAGTTGAATAAGTTGACAATAAAGAATAAGTACCCACTCCCACGAATTGATGACCTATTTGACCAATTACAAGGAGCCTCAGTATTCTCCAAAATAGACTTACGATCTGGTTATCATCAACTACGAATCAAGGAGTCTGATATACCCAAGACTGCTTTTCGAACAAGATATGGGCATTATCAATTCGTTGTGATGCCCTTTGGATTAACAAATGCCCCAGTAGCCTTCATGGACTTTATGAATAGAATTTTTAAGGACTATCTTGATAACTTCGTGATCGTATTTATAGATGATATTTTGGTCTATTCCAAGTCTAAGGCAGAACATGAAAAACATCTTAGGGACATCCTTTCCATACTAAGAAATGAAAAGTTATATGCCAAATTCTCCAAGTGTGAGTTTTGGACGCGACAAGTCGCCTACCTAGGGCATATTGGTAAAGCAAGAGGAATCTTCAGTAGATTCCTCTAAACGGAAAAATTTAGCGGTGGCCTCGCCAACACAGTCAGCGAAGTGCAAAAGCTTTCCCTTGGGATAGCATGGGATATTAATAGACGATTTTGTGAAAATTTCTCAAGTATAGAATTACCCTTAACTAACCTCACCA
>NC_052360.1:51214882-51260723 GCF_009727055.1 Benincasa hispida | reverse complement strand
CCACTTCCTACCATGCAAGACTACTCACACTACGGAAGCACTAGCTCAAATGTACTTAAAAGAGGTCATCCAGTTACATGGAATCCTAGTATCAATTGTTTCAGATCGAGACCCTCGTTTCGTCTCCAAGTTCTGGAAAAGTTTGCAGAAAGCAATGGGCACACAGCTAAATTTCAGCACAGCCTTCCACTCACAAACTGATGGCCAAATAGAACGAGTTAATCAAATCCTAGAAGACATGATGAGGGCATGTGCTTTGGATTTTACTAGAGCATGGGATTCGCAGATACATCTTATAGAATTTTTTTATAATAATAGTTATCAGGCGAAAATTGGTATGGCTCCCTTTGAAGTCTTATACGGAAAGAAATACAGATCCCCTATACACTGGGATGAAGTCGGGGAGCGAACACTACTAGGACCTGAATTGGTGCAGCAAACATCAGAGTCAATTAAGCTAATATAGGAAAGAATGCGAACAGCTTAAAGCAGACAGAAGAGTTATGCTGATAACCATCGAAAAGAGTTGGAATTCAAAGTAGGAGATCACGTATTTCTAAAGGTAGCTTCAATGAAGGGCATTATGCGTTTCGAACGAGCAGGCAAACTTAGCCCCCGCTTTATTGGACCCTTTGAAATATTAGAATGTATTGGCCAAGTAGCTTATTGATTAGCATTACCACCTACCCTTTCTACAATACATAATGTCTTTCATGTATCAATGCTTCGAAAATATGTGTTTGACCCATCACATGTAGTAAATTATGAACCTCTACAAATAAGTGAAAACTAGGAATATGAAGAGACTCCAGTTTGCATCCTAGCAAGAGAGAAGAAGTCACTTCGTAATCGGGAAATAAGTTTAGTGAAGATTCTCTGGAGAAATCGGCAAGTAGAAGAAGGTACATGGGAACGAGAATAAGAGATAAAAGTCAAAAACCCTTATCTGTTTAAGAACCAAGAAACTTTCGAGGACGAAAGTTCTTAAGGGGGGAAGAATGTAACAACCCAAATTTGTACGCATACAGGAAATTAAATGTCAAATGTTAAGCAGGACGAAATTTTATTTAAAGGGGTGGTAAATGTAATACCCTAACCCTAATTTAGAAAGCAGGAAAACAAATAAAATATATAATTAAGAATGAAAAATATATAAATTTAATAGAAAAATCGGGTGGAAATTTAGAATGGGAAAAAAAAGGAAATTTATTATCCAAAAATAATGAATAAGAGAGCAGAATCAGAGAGGATTAATTAGAAGTTGGACGCTAGCTAATTCAGGAGACAACGGGCTGTAGATAACTTTTTGTTTTGGCACTGCTCATTAGAAGAATTGGAGGTGAATTAATTGCCCATATACTCTTAAAATTTGAAAGAGTTCAAAAGAGGAAGTGGAATCCACAAGCAGTGAAGGCAACCATGCGTGAAAACTAGCGAGATTGGAGAGAAAATTGGAGAGAGCGAGGGTAGAGAGAGCAAGATTGGAGAGAAAATTGGAGAGAGCAAGATTCTCAACGAGACAGTGGGAGAGAGCAGGAGCAGGAGTGAGAGCGAGAGCGAGATTCGCGAGAGTCAAACCAGCGAGAAAGCTAGAGAGAGCGAGATTTGGACAGAAACGTGGATTATGCGTTGAATTTAGCCACGATCTTATAGATTATACATGGAGAACCCTAAAATTGAATACAAACAAAGGTTGAAGACGTAAGGGCAAACGTTAGCCAAAATTAGGTGTCTTATTAAGAGAAATTCTTAAACTTAAGTAATTTTAAAGAAGCCATTTGTAGGATGAGTTGTCACACTGAGAAGAGCCGAAAACCACTATAAATAGGACCCTTTGCCGGAAGATTTAACTCATTCTCAAAAAAATCTCTGTAACAAAGAATCGTGTGAAAGTAAGTGTAAGTGAGGAAGTTTTGTGAGGTTAGAAGAGATAAAGCTCAGGTGAGGTGCTGCAAAAATTTCCTTCTAGTTTAAGAGGGAAAGCTCTACTATTCAAACCATAAGGAATAATAAGGAATAATTAGGATCGCAGTCAAGGTAAGTAGTTATCTCACCAGTGTTTCATGGTAGTGTACCTTTAATATGTTGCATAATTATGTGATTGTTATGTTGCATGTTTAAAATATGTTTGTCGACAAGGGACCCCATGCATTATGTTTGTTCATAAGATTAAATTTTAATTAGATAAAGGTTATGCTTCTAGAGCTAGCAGGGCATGTATGGTTGCACCCCTCTAGACCCAATTCTATGTCAAGATTATGCTATGGCTAGCAGGGTATGTATGGTTGCACCCCTCTAGCCCTAATTCTATGTCAAGATTATGCTAGGGACTAACAGGGTATGTATGGTTGCACCCCTCTAGTCCAATCTTACGTTTATGTTAATGGTTGATGTTGGATGCGACTCTAGCTCTACTGACTGCTTAACCCGCTAATCATCATATGGGCTAGTTTGTGCGTAAGTCCTTATCTTCCTATCAGGGCGGAGAAATTTACGTTAGTGATGTTGGAGTCGACTCTAGCCCTACTGACTACATGACCCGCTAATCATCAGATGGGTTAGTTTTCGCCTAAGTCCTCATCTTCTTATCAGGGCGGAAAAATTTACGTTAGAAGCATAACCGACCTCCACATGTTATTATATGTTTTCGGTCCCAATCATATGATTTCAGGACATGTTGCATGTAATTGTGCATTTGGTCACTACCCTATGTGAGAACTACTTACTCGGTATATTATATACTCATCCTATTTTTACAGACTTTGTAGGTAAGGACACAGCGTAGGTGACAGAACTGGACGTCGCTTAAATGGCCGACCACCAAACTCACTATTATAGGCATATGCATTTTTGTATCACTACGCTAGTGTTTTATAGATCCTGGCGTTTTGTCAAATAAACTTTTTATATAGTTTTCTACCTAATCAATAAAATCTTAGATATGTTCTTTTGAGATTTTTGTCCGAAACTCATCTCATAAAAGTCTAAGCATGCATGTCGTAGCGGTCGGACCATAGTATGTAAGGATCTGGTCGTTACAATCAGCCGGTTCGAAACAAGAGAACCAGCTCTTGAACCGCTTGACCCAAACTGCCCAACAAAGTTCGCCCACCTCTAACGCATAACAACAATCATCCAATGCCACGCCTAGCAATGATCCTATCGTGCTATCGCATAACAATGATCGTATAAAGCTATCGCATAGCAACGATCGCACGGTGTTATCGCATAATAATGATCACACAATGTTATCGCATAACAACGATCGTATAGTACTATCACATAGAAACTCATTCCTAGTGCCATCACATAGCAAGCATCACCTATCAATGATCAAATGACCTTTCTTCTTCTTCCAAAATAGACTTTGTTTTCTGCAGAAAATACACTGGGAACAACATGAGCGACATAAAACTTTAAAAAGAGACCCGATCGCATTTAAATGCCCCAAAGCATGTGCCCTTACAAACTAATTTTGTAAAAAGAAAACAGTAAACTAAACAGCCAATCCCGAAAACAATCCATAAATGCAAAACCATACATTCCACAAAATATTCATCACATGAATTACATAATGCAAAACCCCAACAGGACACTGTAAAATTAATCCGAAATTTTTGGAAAAATTGGGTCAGAAACCTGGCTCTGATACCAATTGAAGGAACTATTGAAGGTCCTTAAGTGGAACATGGGATCAGGCCGAAACCAAAGAATTACAGAACATGAATTCTACATCAAATACATACAAATTATGCGTTTAAAAGATAATTGCAACATGCTTTAAAACAAAGATTACATAATAGAAAATAGGTTAAGAAACCTTACCCTTAAAGAAACCTTCTTCACAAGATTCCTTCGACGAATCTTGTTGACTCTACCTATTTTGGAAGAGAGGGAATTTGAGAGTGACGAAAGGAAGTGATGAGATTCAAATTGTCTCAGAACATTTCTATGGATCTATCACAATTTTGTGAAACCACACCAGGAAGAAAAAGAAGATTTCTCCCCTGCCCCATTAGCATGTATTAGAGAGAAAAGAGGGGGAGGGAGTTACAATTCCTTCCCAAAATGATTTTTAAAATAAAATAAAATAAAATAATTTATTTTCATAAATCAATTTAATATATATTTTATATATTTTATATATCTACCTTATCATAAATATATATTAAACTATATGTTATATCAAATATAACACATAACCTATAGTTTCTATTTCTTCACAAATGACATTTCATATAAATCCCATTTATACTAAATTTATTATATGAATCAAATTCATATAATTAATATTTGAATCATATGCAAATATTTTATTCCATTCAATTAACTTTATAATATAATGTATCAATACATTATAGTAATTATATTATATATAATTAGATTAATTAACTATATCACATATAATTAATTCCCTCAATTAATTTAAACCATTCAAATTAATCCAAAAATTGATTCTCATTAATTCCCGTTAAGCTACAGAGGGACCTTATGGACCTGTAGCTTTAAGCTTCAATAGTACGTGAATAATTAATTAAACTCCTTTAATTAAATTGTTCACCATCTGTTACTTGTCAAGCACTCCACTAAAGATTGACAGTTGCACTCTTCGCATTACAGATATCTTACTGTGTCCATTAGATATAACCAGTCAATAGTATGATGATCCTTCACAAATTGCTCGTAAGTATAATTTGACCAAAATTACCGATTTGTCCCTGTAGTTACATCTAACTCCTTAAGTACCAGTGATCCCTCTAATGAACAATAACTCATAGTCCAACTATGACCAAACCCCTCTCGGATCCGGAGAGGGTGTGGCACCACATTGTTCAAGCCCCATAATCAGCACTTAAGGGAGCAATTTATTTACTTACCCCAATGTTGGGGAAGGAGTGAATTCCTTCTTGTGTAGATGTGTTCCTAGCTCTCCAATCAGACGAATCCCCAAAATGGTAGGCTTGTCGAGTCAGCGATCTGGCCACTCTCATCCATACAAATCAAAGGTTCGCCTTTATAGACAGGAGTTCACAACTCACTCAGGATTCAGGTCATGTTACCTATGGTCATCTTGGTGAAATGTAAGTTCTATGATGAATGGATTTATATAATGAGACTAGTCATTTCGTGGTCCAATCTTATACAAACTCCTTTATATAGAATATCCCCGCTCACATGTCTCCACATAAATGATCAGGATCAAATCATTTATAGCATTTTATAAGAATTGTAACATCTACAAAGCACGTCATACTCGTAGTGTCACTAGGACAAGGTATCCAACCTTTCCAACTACTATAGACCATTTAGATTATCACTTAAACATAATCTACCTGTATGTCTCTATATACATGTTTAAGCAAATAACCTTGGATGTTAGTTTATTGGTTTGTGGTTAATGTAACTAATTTTGAATAAAACATCACATATTTTATTACATAAATAATATGTTTGTACAATACAATTACAAACTATGGGACCTTAGGAGATTTAGGACATCAACGCCAACAGGAGCTCGATTTAATTTCATGTGGAGCAACGACAAAATCTCTAGAAGTGGGGAGTGAGGAAGGAAAAAAATGGGAGATTTGGGATTTGAGAAGGAAAATAAGAAGGTGGAAGCGAGTGACAAAAAGTGATCGAAAGAGTTGCTACTTTTATGTGCTTTCTTCAACTAGTAACGTGGCTTCATGAGGAACACTTTTTACACCTATCCATCAAGGTAAAAAAAATTTGATTAAATTTTGGGCTTTAGTGTGTATCAAGTGTACTAAATATATCAAATGTGTAACTGATCAAATAACATTCAGTATCAGATAATAATCAGACAACAATCAGATTAATATCGATATCATTAACAATCAATATAAAATAAAAATAAGATAATAATCAGATGGAAATAAAATAGTAATCATTATCATATAGTAATCAGTCAACAATCAAATAGAAATCAACATAATTGATAATTACTACCAGATTATAATAAAAAAAACAGTCAGATAGCAATCAGTATCATTGGCAATCATGTAACAATCAATCAAACAGTAATCATGCTGGTGTCTATTTGATCTTATGTGGCAGCCCCTCCCATTCCAACATAAAGTAGTCCTAATTAAAGAAGACCTATTTAATTATAAAATTTCCACAAGTCTTTATTTATATAAATGCCTTTCAATTTAAAATACTTAAAATAACTAATTATTTTCAAATGTTATTAATAGTATATCAAATATATCCACTACAGGAATGCTGGCTTCTCCTGACATCATATTTCGTTGGGAAAGTGTGGAAAATTCGTCGGGAGAGGATCTCTCAACGAACTTTTGAACGGCGTCGGGAGTTAGAGGGACCTCTCAATGCTTACGTGGCGTCGGGAGTTAGGGGAGAACTCCCGACGCTTAGTATATGGCATCGGGAGTTAGGTGTTGGGAGTTCCCCGTAACTCCCAATGCCACATAAGCGTCGGGAGTTCCCCCTTAATTCCTGACGTCGTTTTAGAGTGCGTCAGGGGATCTATATGTGTGGGGAGTATTCAAATTTAATATATCGTTTGTAATTTTTTAAAATTTGATCTGAAATCCTATGAAACATATTATACCAAATAAAGATTCACATAAACGAAAATGAAGTCCATTTTATAACAAGTAAAAAATTACATTATCCAAACGAAGTCGATAAACATTCATATCAGAAATACATAAAAGAAGTCAAATGAGAACAACATCTAGAACACTTCTCAAACACAGCATCTTCAACAATTGTCCCAGCTCATCTCCGAACAACATTCTATAATAAAACAAAAACATTGAAATGTAATATCGATAAACAATTCAATTTCCTCTATTTTTCAATTTTTGAAAGTCCTATATGATCTTTTAGATTGGAATCTAGTAAAAATTAAATTTGCATGAGAAGTATGTAAGAAGGGCTAGCTTATCTCAAAATAATATTAGTGCATGCATAGGATAATGGGGTAGAATAATAGTAAACAAATATTCTTGGAAGGAGGAAAGAAATAGAGTCTATCAGTGATAGACTTCATCGTTGATAAGAGTCTTTTGATGATAGACTTTATCACTGATAAGAGTTTACTAGTGATGGAGTCTATTACTGATAGATTTTGTTATTTTGCAATTCTTTAAATATATTGTTGTTCACTTGATTAATACCCCTAAAAGTACCACTTATTACAATTACCTTTTCTTCTTTTTTCTAATGGGTCCAAGTGGAGAGCTTTCAATTCAAATCCATATCCATTTATGCAAGATGGGCCTTAGGAATATTGAAACAACAATTGTTGTGGGCCTTTCATTTCTCTTGATGATAGGATGGGCCTCGATTCTAGCCTAATCCATAGTTGGGGCTCATTGGGCTAACTACCCCTTGCTATGTAATTTGCTTAAGTCTCCCTTTTAATTCCTTTGTTATCACAAGTTAAGGCTCCCTCTAATTTAATAATAAAAATAAGATCAAAAGAAAAGGAAAAGCACAATTACACATCTTAATTAAATATAACAGTTGAGAATTTTTTATTCGTTGCTTACATTACAAAATTCAATGATATGAATCATATTCATATGCAAGCATGAACGAACAAAAGCACAATTACACATCTTAATTAAATTAAAACAGGGCATAAAATAGTGATCCCTTTTAAGATTTTAAAAAAAGTTGAATTAAATTAACATATGTTTTGCAAAACATGGTGGGAAAGAGCGAGAGTAGGGAGAGAGCGAGAGGCAGGGAGAGAGCGAGATTCTAGTCCTTACATGGTGATGGATGATTTGACTGTCAAACCAATGTCCACCATTTCTAGTATTACTCTCCTTAACAAGTTTAATATCAAAGAAGTTGGTGCTTTAGTAGAGAAAGTCATTACTTTGGATGTCGATCAGGGTGTGAAGCTGCTAAGGGCATTTTTGCAAGCGAGATTCAGGGAGAGAGCGAGATTCATGGAGAGAGCGAGATACATGGACTGTGATTGGGCTTTTAAAACATCAAGGCATAGTGGGATGCTTATCTAATTTGTATGAGAGTGTTGAAGCTTTAAATGACACATATTTACAACCAAATCAGAGCAACGACCCCTTTTAAAGCCTAAAGTTTCACTATCTGGCTCTATCTTGCTTTTTCCTAATATTGAATCTTTAGCTAATCAAATGAAGTTATACATGTGCTCTTATAGATGTGACTAAAGTTTCTAGTAATCCTAAATATCTTTGTCCAAGTTGTTCATATGTTATAAACCAAGCCTGTGAATTTGTGAATCCACCTAATAGTGCAACTACACAGGCAAATAGAAATGTGGGATGAGGGTTTGTGAAGGATGTGGTTACTTACATGGTGATGGATGATTTGACTGTGAATCCAAAGTCCACCATTTCTAGTATTACTCCCCTGAACAAGTTTAAAATCAAAGAAGTTGGTGCTTTGGTGGAAAAAGTCATTACTTTGGACAATTAGGGTGTGAAGCTGTTGAGGGCATCTTTGCAAGTGAGATTCATGGAGAGAGCGAGATTCAGGGAGAGAGCAATTTGTTACTCTAGCAACATGTCAAACGATTTGTTACTCCAGTCATTCAGAACTTTGATATGCATCAACTTCACTAAAAAGTTTAATGACGAAAATTTCGAACAACCAGGGTATAATTCATTACGTGCTTCGGTCATTAAATCCTCGAATAAGTTCGTGGTATCTCTTTCTTGACCATTAAAGGACATTTCATTATTCTCAATCCTTCCTTCATTTGCATTTTCGTTTTCAATTGGAACTTGTAAATCGTTTATAAGATTCAACATCTCATTTTCTTCAATAGCATTACTTCTCTATACTATCTACGTCAACATCCTGTATTGAATTACTTGTATGACTTCTAGATAAGTTTACTGGCTCTTTATGATATACCCATTCACATATGAGGGAGATATTCCATATGTTAATAGATGTCGTTCCACAATATCTATCTTTTCCCAAATTGAATTCATACAATTCTTGCATGGACATCTATTCGTCTGGAATCATTTACATGAACCTTGTCATATCTAAGAACTGTGATACTCCTTCTCTATACTCCACTGATAACTTATTCCTTAGTTTAATCCATTCTTTATTCATCCTTAAAAATCAATATTTTTCTGACCAACTTGTAATCCAAAACAATAACCTGGATTAGAGGACAAAGTACAAAGTATTATTAAGGATTGAGTTTCCATAATTTTCATTTCTTAAGGTAAAATAAACCCATAGGTCCCTAGACCGCTTAAATTGTCTTAACAACTTTCAAATATTTTATTTAGTGTGTCTCCAAGCTTTCAATTTTGTGTCTAATATAGGCCTTTCATCTATTCAACATCTTCTAAAATTTAAAAAGCCTATTGGCCACAAAATTTAAAGCTCAATTTTCTATTAGACACAAATTTAGGTTTATGTCTACTTTAACAATTTTAAAATATTAAATGCGTTAAGTACAATATTTTTTCTAAATTAAGAAATCCATAGCCTTAAGAATTAAAAGGAAAAAAAAAAACCTCAATCACCAATAACATCAACAATCCATAATTCATAATTCACATTAGATTACCAACATGCTAGAAATTAAACAATAGCAACATTAATTACCACATTAGTAACATAGCTAAAAATTAACATTACCAACATTACCAACATGCTAGAATTAAAAATAATGGCTTAAATTAAGAATACAAAATAAGAGAAAATAAATGAAATGGAGTCCTAGAATGTGCACGAACCTTGATTAAAGCTTGAAAATAAACAACAAATTTGCAAGAAATGAAGGGGGAAGGTGGCGGCAGACAGCGGACGGCGGCGCGAAGGGGGAAGGGCAGACGTGAAGAGGGGCGGCGATAGGGGGGAATGGCGGGAGCGTGAAGGGAAGAAGGAAAATGGGGCGGCGAGCTAAAAAATCGAAGGGGGTTAGGGTTTTTTGAGAGAGAAAAACTTTTGAATGTGCACGAGAAAAAGAAGGGGTCTGGTTTAAACCAAACCCCTCTCTTGACACCGCCTGACAGGCGTCAGGAGATCCGTCGGGAGTTCCCCGGGGATCTTCAAATGGTTCTTTGCTTCGCCGGGAGAGACCGTCTCTCCCGATGCCTTAAAACGGCGTCGAGAGTTCCCGTTTTTCTTGTAGTGATCAATGTCTATCAATAGTCTATCAAGTGTATAACAGTAGTGTGTCAAGTGTATCAGGTGTATACTAGTAGTTCAAGTGTATCAAGAGTATCAAGTGTATCAAGTATATATTAGTAGTGTATCAAGTGTATATCAGGTGTATCTGATCTTGTTGTTGTCGTTGTTCGTCGATCTATCGCCCGCTATCCTTCTTCCCGTTGATCTACCATTTGCAATAGGTAAAGTTTATTTATTTATTTATTTTCTAATACATGAGATTGTGCATAAAAACTAGAGATTCCTCCATAGATCTACTAGTTTATTTTCATTTGCACTGATTTAAGTGTATACTCCATTGATCTTAGATTTGGGTTGATTACTTTTTTTTTTTTTTATAGTTGAATATCATAACTTGGACTGCCGATTTTATAATTTGGGCTATCGAATTTTTTTAGATTTTTTTTTTGCTTTTTTGTGGCTGATTTTTTGGGTTGTATCATAACTTGGATTTTTTTTAAAGTGACAATTGGAATGTTTCATTTGATTGAAGTGTATTCAATATTTTTTTTTCATTTGAATTTGGGCTGATTTAAGAAAATATTTGGACAGTTTGAACTGGTCATAAAAAAATTTGAATTGTTTGGAGTATTAATTTATTTGGACTGATTAAAAGAATAAACAAACTTTTTGAACCTGGAAATGATGGGGACAATGATATTGATGTAGAATTTGATGAATTATTTAGAAACGATAAAAGTGGGAAACATGATCTTGAGTTGGTACCATTAGAGATGTTCACACAAATAGATTGAGAAATTACTAATTCAACCCGTGAACGATGGTCAATATTGGAGGAAATGAGTAGATGTATAGATAATTCTAACTTAATACAAAAAGGAATGTTATTTGATACTAAAGAAGATTTACAACTTATTGTAAAAAAATACTGTGTGACAGAGCACTATGAGATTGTCGTAATATAACCAAATCAGAATATTTGGTATGTGAGATGCAATCAGTGGAATGATGATTGTGAAAAGTTAGATAAAAACTTGAATTGTTTATGAAAACTACAAGAAAAAGTTTGTATGTACCATGAAAAATTATAAATAAAAAAAAGTTGGTATTGTTTATGAAAACCATAAAAAATAAATGAAAATTTAATTTTTTTAGTACAATATTATGGTTACTAATACATTTATATGACTATTGCGCTATACTCGATTTGACAAATGGTATTTAATTATGAAAGTCGTAAAAAGAATGATATTTACTATGTACTTGTATTTATTATTGAAACTACTTAGCTTTCTATTTGACCAACACCAAAATTTTTACCTATGAGATTATAAAACATTTGCATATAATTTTATCATTATTCTCTCTCTCTCCTTTTCTTCTTCTTCTTCTTCTTCTTTTTCTATCTCTCTTTTTTTTTTTTTTTTTTTTTGAAGAAAATGTTGTAAATAAACATACCAAAACTTGAGAAATTTTAATATTTCTAAACAAACAAAATACAACTCCTATAATGAAAGGATAATGAAGGATGGGAAGGAGAGAGAGAGATTGAAAAAAAAAAGTTGTAGCTATGGTCAACAACGGTGATCGTCGGCAGGTGGCGGTGGTTGATGGCAAATAACTGTCATTGATAATATTAACCTCATAGTTTTGTTAGGATATTGATTACATATTAGGTCAAGTGTGGTTAAACGAGGCCTAAAATTTATTATTTTGCAGTTTTTGTACATTGCATTTATTTCTTCCCCTTTTAGTATTTTTTTATTAAAAAATAAATGTAAAAGTCTTTATATTTTTTTTTTCAAAACACATCCCTTTATATTTAATATTTTTTTTATTAAAAAAATGTAAAGTTATAGCAACAAATTCCTCAAACTTCGAGCCAATGTATGACAGAAGAAGAAATAGTTTATTAACTTGCTAATAACTCTTTTAAACTTCAGCAGTACTTTCTTGGGATCAAGCAAAAGCAGCTTAAGTTCCAGCGAGAGACCCAAACTAGAATGAGCATAAAGGCATGAAAATCAATTCGACCAAATTGAGATCCATCTATTGTGGCTAGGATTTGGTCAGCCAATTTTCGATTTTCATATAAAATAATTTGGAAACCAACTGACCGATATATATATTATTTTTTTTCTTCTAAAAAGTAAATATAAAAATGAGCCTACTACCATCAACCCAAACCCAAGTCTATCGTCTTGATATTGATTTATTATTTTTTTTTCTATGTTGCCTAAATTTCAAGTCCACTATAGGATTGACTTAAACTCTTTCATAAAAAAAATGATTGATTTGAATTTAAAAAAATTGTAAATTATGTTAACCTAACACTAACACTTCATCCATTCATCTTTCATTTTCATTTATTTTGACTTTACTTGTACAAAAAAAAAATGACAAAATTGACAAAATCGACGGACTGACCGTCGATCGAATTTCATACACTTTTTTTTTTTATTGGTTTTTACTATCAATTTTCTTCCAAAATCAAAATTAACCGACTCGATGCACACCCCTAACCCAAGTTGCAAAGCAGAGCTGACCGTGTAGCACCATATAGCTTCTAACTAAAGTTTCTTGTGTATTAAAAATTGTTTTAAATGAAATTATTAATGTGTAGTATTGAATTAAGAAAAAAGCTAGAATCAAATACATAGCGTAGCGTAGTAACTTTTCATTATTATAATTGGTACAAGCTATGTATTGTTATGCCAAACAAAGATAATAGATGAGGAGGAATTTAAATATGACCAACGTTGAAAATCTATATTTAAATTAGCATGCTATACTTTGTTTTGATTAGATTATTTTAGGAAACTAATTTTTAGAAATAGGTGGAATTGATCCCTAAGATTTCAATGGGGTGATTTTAATACCCAATTTTTTAAAAGATGTTTAAAAGGTCCCTATTTTTATTTTATACATTAATTAAAATTTTTAGTTTATTATTTTAAATACTTATATGATATTTTAAAATAAAAAATAAAAATATATTCTCTCTCTCCTCATCCCTCTCATCTCTCTCCTCCTCTCCCTCCACCATCCTTCCTCTCTCTCTCAACTTTCCTCATCGGCAACTTGATCAGAAGATCCCTAACTTCATTTTATCATTGTAAAATTAACCAAACACAGAAAATCAACATTCTATTGTTGTAATTTGGTATTAAACTCCACCCCTTTCTATTTTCTCATCTTCCTTCTTCACTGCACTCCCATTTTCCCTTCTCCATTCATTTGGGTTTCAAACAAATCAATCTTCCAGCTAACCCATTTGACTTCTCTCTTTCGCCCCTTTCTTGGTCGACCTAGATTGCTTCCTTTAATCTTTATTTCTAATTAATGGTTGTGAAGTTGCAGTGATCCGCTATGGGTGTGTGTGAACTCGAAGCAGGCAATGTCCATCACTCCTGCGTTCAGTCACTTTCGACGCGTTTCGAAACAATTAATCAACGGCGATGGGGAAATTGGGTCGAAACTTAGGTTGGGGGAGATTGAGAATAGTTCGAAGTCGATAGCTAATATGAAGATGAAGGAGTACAGTGAGTTTAATGGAGTTGCTGATGAGAAAATCGAAGAGAAAAGGAGGAGAGTGGAGGAAGGGGAGGAGAGAGAGGAGAGAGAGGTTATTTATTTGTATTTTTTAATTTTAAAAATAATGTAAGCATTTAAAATAATAATTAAAATTTTTATTTAATGTATAAAATGGGAATATGGACATTTTAAACCCATTTTCTAAAATTGGAGGACTAAAATAATCTGATTGAAACCTCATGGACTAATCGCACTAACTCTAAAAATTTATAGGCTAAAAAGGTAGTTTCCCATTATTTTATTTAAGTTTGTATTGATTTTTTTTATTAGAGAATGCGTTGCGTATACTTTGATTCATTGACCGTTGAAATCATTTAATTGTTGATATTAGTTTTTAAATTAAAATATTATTTTGGTATTTATATTTTAGGTTTTGTCATTCCCTTCTTGATCATGTATTCTCAATTGTGTAATTTTAGTTTGTATATTTCTGATTAATCTTAGATTTCGTTCTTAAATTTAATTTCTTTGGATTGAAATTGGTTAAATAATCTTAATAATAATTTTCATGTTAATGTATGATAAAATATCGATATATGAAAATATTAAAATAAAAATTTAAAAGTATATAGACCAAAACATAATGAATGAAATTTAAAGTACATAAAACAAAGTAATATTTTGACCTAATATTTCTTTGGTGATAGAAGGTTTAAGTTTTTATTTTCGCTTGTTTCTGTTTTTTTGAAAGTAAGAAATTTAAGTATTGGTTGAAGTTGCTTGCATTATGGCCATTCATTTTCTTTTCTTGGGTGTTTGAGTACAGCCTTTTATTAAACAGCATTTATTATCAATAAATTTGGTAAGATAAATGCAGCATTAATTATATTAATTAGAAGTCTTTTTAATAAAATTGTAACCATTTTATTTTTTATTTTTTAAGAATTAAGTTTTTTTTTTTTTTTTTCAATTTCTTATAATGTTATATATTTTTCTGAAGTAGAAAAGTTAATTCTTAGATCAGTTGTAAAAATAAACAAATTTTTTAAAATTACTTTTGTTTCTTCAAATTTTTTTGGCTTGATTTTTAAAATTATTGATAAAAAGTAAATAACAAAGCAAGACATTTTGAGATACAATGGGGCCTAAACTATCGTCTCTTGTTTATTTTTACTTTAAATGGATTCTTTTTTATCTCAAAAAATAAATTTAGACAAATCGACATGAACTAGTAATGTCGATCTCGAAGTTAGAAGTTTATTCCTCCACCCATTATTATTAAAAAAAATAATAATAAAAGTGTGTTCGATAATAACACATTCAAAGATTTTAAAGTTATCATAATCAAAGGTTAACAAATACTTTTGTCTCTATATTTTCATGGAAGTAACAAAGTCTCTAGAAATTAAAGGTTGTCCTTCATAAAGAACATGAATGTTCCATAGAAAGGCCTGGCAATCATAGAAACAACGATAACATTTCAACAACAAATTACGAAAATAATACACATACTTGGTAATATAGTTTGGTGATATACCACTCCAGAGATAGTGTGCCCAAGAAAGATAAATTCACTAATATAAAAAGTCAAATATTTACAATGTTGTATTTATCTGTAAAGTAATGACAATTGCAATGACACATGTAGGGTCTAACTTATTATTGATCACCTAGGCTTCCCTAGATGTGAGACTTCTTTTCAATATAACTTAGGTTTCTCCTAAGTATGTGAATATTAGTGAAAAATCACTTAGACTCTCCTAAGTGTGAGACACTCTCTCACCAATGCTTATCTTTCTACCTTCAATTGAAGACCGCTTCACTTTATAGACTTAGGTTCCCCTATGGTCCAGGATCTCTTCTCAGACTTGATTCAAACACCTCAAGAACAACGATATAACTTGCCACTAAATACTTATTTTACTTCTTGCTTCACGAACACTAGAATAATAGAGAACTTTGTTGTTTGGCCACCATACACAATTGTACTAAACTCACAAAACAACAGCAGCAAGCCTAAGAAGACATCATCTTGCTCTTAAATAAACATGGCGAAAAGAAGGAAAATAACCCCATTCATATTCGGTAGACCATAAAAAAAAGGAAAATATCCAAGAGAAATAAAATTGCAAAATATTCTAGATAAGAAAAAAAAAATTTACAAAATCAACATTCTATGGATATTTTCTGAGACAACCACCAAACCAAAGTAACGACAACTCAAAATGCTCTTAAACACATATCTGATTCATAACTCCAACGGTTTCTAACATTAGTTTGTAACAAAATTTAGTTAATATCTTTTAAAATTTGTGACAATTTAGTATTTATATTTTGAAATCTGTAGCTCGTCTATACTGCAAAAAGTTCCATAAAAATTAATTGTTAATTTTTATGATATAACATCGTAGTTTTGTAGTTAACGAACACAATTGGTCTCTAAGTTTTTACCAATGAACATGTAAAAAATCTCATTAAACTTAAACAACATTTTTCACCGTAGGAACTTAATTGTAACCGATTTCAAAATAACATAATAAATCATTACATATACAATTAGGCATTAATTACATTATTAGAAAAACAAAACTACAATGACAAAAGTTCATGAACTAGACTCCTTTGGTCAGATGTTTCATTTTTTTTTTTTTTTTTGTCCCCCTTCTCATTTATTTATGAAACATATTATGCTTTGTAAATTATTGGGAATGCGACCAAAGTCCCACATTAGTTAGATAAGAGGAAGATCATGGGTATATAAGTAAGGATGATTATCTTCATTGGTATGAGGCATTTTGGGGTGAAACAAAAAACAAAGTCATGGGGTTTATGCCCAAAGTGGACAATATCATACCATTGTGAAGATAGTTTGAGGATAGTTGTCTCTATCATAAATCATTTCTAAATTTTGTTTCTTTTAAAAAGGGACAAACTATGAAATTTATTTTTTCCTTTTTTTCCCCATTTTTTACTTATGTGTATCCCCTCCCATCTCTCCCTCTTTCTTTCCCCATATCTCCTCTTTCTCTTTCTTTTTAATACTTAATTACTCATTTCCATTTTTTTTAAGGAAAAATCATAATCTTTTCGTCTCTAATTTTGAATTTAGTTTCTATTTAGTTTCTAAGTTTCAAAATGTTATACATTTTATCCTTAAATTTTTATTTTTTCAATTTAGTCCCTAAGTTTCAACCTCAATTGTTCACTAAATACTCACATTCCGTCTTTAGATGTAATTTATATTAATAAATTCAAATTGTCAAAAGAATTATGATGGATTAAGTTTCACTACTTTTATCACTTTTAGCATTAAATTTAAAATTTCACATCATAATTATTTCTAATTAATTAATAGAAATTGACGTCAATGATTGAAAGTGAGTATTTAATGAAAAATTAAGGTTAAAAGGTGTAAAATCTTGAAATCTAGGGATTAAATTGGAAGAAAAAAAAACTCAACTATCGAAGATAAAATTGTTACATTTTGAAATTTAGGGATTAAATTAAAACAAAACTAAAAACTTTAAAACTAAATAGGTAATATTTTAAAACTTAACAAATAGAAATTAGAGTCAAAACCTAGATATTGTTTCTAATTTTTTTAATTTTTTTTGCGAGCTCTCCTTTTCCTTTTTGTTTTTTTTTTTTGTTTTTAAATCCTTTTCCCTTTCCTTTTTCCTTTCCTTAACAAGTTTTTTTTTTTTTTTTGGTTCTTATTTCATATTCAAATCTCTATTATTATTTTCTCTTCATTGGTAGGATTTTAATTTGTTTTTATTAAATAAATAAACTATTAAGATATTTTTATTTTACCATAAGTTTTCACCAAAATAATCATTCATTCTTTCTCTTTTTTGAATTAATATCGTTGAAAATTTACAAAGTTTTTCTTAATTACCATTTACAAACTAATTTAATTAAACTAACTCATTAATTAAGTAAATATCATTTAAAGGGAATGCTTTAGAGTAAAAAGTTTGATTACAAATCAAATATGATTGGCATTTGAAGGATGAAATTCATTAATACTGTTGTTATTTTATTTTTAGGTTTACCTTGAGGCTGAAATTATATGAAATACTATAAACTCTTTGTAATAGTTGTATATTTATTTGATTATATTGTAGATCGAAATTTTATTACAACTAAAAAATACGGTTATCAAACACATTTATGTTACTTCTTTTTTTCTCAATAAAAAATTTATCATACATTTCCATCTAATTTAGTAGGGGTATTCAAAAAAGTCTGATGATCCAAAAACCATATGATCAAGGTTGTGTTCAACTAAATGAAAATTTTATGACTTGAGTTGGTTCATGGGTTGACCTAAAATCACTCAAACCAATAATTCAAACTTATTATTAATTTATTCTACCTTATTTAATGATTTTTTTTGGTTAATTTATTCTCCAACCACTCCTAAAAATAATTTTTTAGCAGTTTCAAAAGAAAAATTTTATACAATAAATTGAAATTGAGTTATTAATCTTAATTTATTATATAAAATTAATGAAATGAAATTTTTATATATTAGCATTTTACTTACTTTAGAATAAAAATTTAAATAAATAACTCAGATAACTCAAACAAACCCAACCCATATTTTTATGGTTGGGTTGAGTTGGATTCATTATTTAACAAGAGTTAATTGGATTGAAAAAATTTAAAACGCAGACAATTAGATCGGGTCTAAAATATGCTTTAACCCAATTTACGAACACCCTTATAATATAGTTATAAAAACAAAGAAACAGAAAACAAGAAACAAAAAACCAGAATTTTAGGAAACGTGCCTAAATTGTTATTTCCATCAATGTTGAAGGACGTACAGTAGTTTATATGGTACTATAAATAATTCAGTATGTGTATGAAAATCCATCAGGGAAGTGAGCTTCTGTCATATTATCCCATTTTTGTGTCATTCCTCCTCTCTACTCAGCCTCAGCAGCAACTTTACCATCTTCAGAATTTTTTTTTTTAGTCATCTGGTGTTTGTATGTATGCTCTAATATAACTAATTTTCCTCTCAATTCTCGAGACGAGCTCAATTAGTGAAACGGTTTAATATCGAAGGGTAGACGAAGATGAAGGTGGCGGTGGTCGGAGCAGGGATCAACGGTTTGGTTTCGGCTTATGTTCTAGCCAAAGCTGGAGTAGAGGTCGTGTTGTTTGAGAAGGAAGAGTATTTAGGTGGCCATTATAAAACTGTAAACTACGATGGCTTTTATTTGGACCTCGGCTTCATGGTCTTCAATCCTGTAATAATCTCTTTTCTCTTCTTCTTACTTCTTTTAGACTTAATTTGAGATTATTATAGCTTATTTAAAAAATTGTTGGCAGATGTATTCTTAAATTGGTTCTCAAGTATAATTAATATTTTTATTTAACATACGTTTAACTCAATATTAAAATATATTGAGGTTGATATTTTAATTTTATCGATATATTGATAGACATATACTGATAAAATATGAAAAATTGTTTTAAATGAAAAAAAAAACTGTTAAAAATATTTTTAAATATAGTAAAATGTCACAATCTATCAATTATAGACATTAATAGATTTCTATCCGTGTCTACTAGTTTCTCTCGGTGATCAATGATAGACAATGATATTTTGCTATATTTTTAAATATTTTAGGAAATTTTTTTTACTAATAGAAAAATGTAAAACTATTTACACAAATAGCAAAAAAATACTGATAAACACTAATAAACTTCTATCAACATCTATCGGTGATAGACTTCTATCAGTTTCTATCACTGATAGACATTGATATACTTCTATCAGTCTCTATCAAAAAAGATTAAAATTTTGCTATTTTGTTTAAATAGTTTCCCTTATTTTTCTATTCTTAAAAATCTCCCATATTTTGATTAACTTTTCTATATTTGAAAACAACCTATAAAATATTGATATCGAATTTTCTTTTCGGATTCATTTTTCTATATTTAAATTTTTTCTTTACTTTCAAACTTAGTTATAAATCTTATTATTAGTACTCATATTAGATTTTGAACTAATAGAACATACTAATAGAACATAATTTTATACTTTTTATGTGTATTTAAAAATATATCATAAATATAGATTGATAATTAGTATTGATATTTTTCAGAGACCTTGAAGAGTATTCCAATCCTTGATTTTATATGTTCTAAATTCTATTTAACTATTATTTTACAATTTCATATAATTTATGGTATATTATATCAAACATATATTTTAGTTTAACAAATGAGATAATGGAGTTTATAATATGAAATACTATGTTTATCAACCCTTATATTCTTTTGAAAAATATAATTCTACAATTCAAATTTTTAAATAATCCAAAATCTCTAGATTCAATGACAAATCCATAAAAAATTATGTCGTTTACAAAATTTATACTAGTCAAATCACAAATTCTAAAAACAATTTAAAAAACAAATATACGAAACAAATATTTACTAAAATTCATTCACGAAACTGAAAACATAAAATAGAATCTGATTGCAAACGTGCCTTACTAATTTTGTAGATATGAATATGTTCTTTTTATCCCTACCTTGGCATGTATATTATTGATCATAGAGATATTACATCATTCTTTGTAAAATGTTTGGGTATGCTATGTTCAATAATATTTGGATGGATTATGATTTTTTTAAAACAAATTGAATATATAGGTAACACATCCAAATACAGTGGAATTTTTAGAGAATTTAGGAGTTGAAATGGAAGTATCAAATATGTCATTTTCAGTCAGCATAGACAAAGGAAGAGGCTATGAATGGAGCACTCGAAATGGTGTTCTAAGTCTTTTTGCACAAAAGAAGAATATTCTCTATCCATCTTTCTGGCAAATGATTCAAGAAATAACCAAATTTAAAGATGAAGTTACCAAGTATGTATTACCAATATTTTCATTGCACCTCACACATGCATGCACACACATAATACACAAGGAATGTGCAAACACGATACACTTTTGGTCCATAAGTTTTGAGTCTGATTTCTATTTGGTTATTAAATAATTTCAGAATGTTACACACACCCTTTTCATTACTAGTTCTTGAGTCTAGCTTCTATTTGGTTCTTAATTAATTTCAATATGTTACATTTTTTACTCTTGAGTTTTCAGTTTAATTTTCATTTGATATTTATGTTTAAAAATACTACATTTTCACCCATTAAGGTTTGAGCTTTGTTTCCATTTCGTGCCTAGATTTCAAGATTTACGCTCTTTATTTATTTTTTTCAAATATTTACTTCTGATCCTTGGTGTTAATTTTTATTAATTAACTTTAAAAATTAAATTTAAAACAAAGGTTATCTAACATACAACAAAACTTGTTATGCACCATATTATAAAAATTCCAATAACATCAGAGATAGACACAGTAAAATAAAGCATGAATAGAACATAGAGTTTGGTAACCCAATTCGGTGCAATATCACCTACTTCAGAGGGCAATGTACTGAAGCAAGATAATTTTACTGATAGAAAGTCAAACGATTACAATGTTGTACTTATCTGTAAACAAATGACAATTACACACAAATAGCTTAACCTCATGAATGATCACTTATGCTCTCCCTAAGTGTCTCTCTCTCACCAAGAAATTTTATCTTTCCACCTTCAAATGAAGACTTCTTCATTTGAAAAAACTTAGGCTCCCCTTAAATATGAGAATCCCTTCTCAAAATACAGTAGAACGAATCAATTAGATTTAGAGAATCACTAAAGATCGATAAATGAAAAAGGTTTACAATCTCATGGATTGATACGCTTGTGTTTTTGACACATATACAAGACAATGACTCAAAATCTCCAAAACGGCCAACTTTAAAATTAAACAAAACACAATATATACATGGGTAACTTTGAAATCTTTAAGAAAAGAATAAATAATCATATAGTAATTCTAAAAATTCTTTTCCACGATCATTCCTTATCTGAACAGCTTTCCATCTTTGCTTTTTGCAAACATAATTCTGACAAACCTTAAAAGTACTTGACTTGTTCCTAATAGACGGATCGCAAGTATATTGAGAGAGATCATTAACACACACATGGACTTATATTTGTTACCTCCAATAATTTCAATCATCATACTGTCATGGAGAAATTTGAGAACACAATAAGTGGTAAGTTGAGAAAGTTTCTTCTGAGCATCTTCAATTTGTTTTCGAGTCTGACAATCGCCACACACAACTCCATCTTTAGACAAAAGATGTGGTATCTCCAATAGAGCTTCTTTTGAAACAACTTCCTTGATTCAACAAAGACTAACTTGACCAAGTCTCTTATGTAAAAGCACGACTTCATTGTACTTAGGGATGTTACAAACATGATTAACAATATTAGAAATCCACAAATAACAATTATCAGAAGATCATGTATCTGTCATAATGAGAGCTTTGACATCATCTATGACAAGACATTTGTCTTTAGAGAAGCTAACATCCAGACCCTAGTCACACAATTAACTTATGATGGTAAGATTAGCAGTAAGTCCTTCAACAAACAATCAACTTCAAGCGGAAGGAGATCATATATTGCAATTTTTTGCCAATGATCTTTCCAGTTGTACCATCACCAAAAGACACTTGGTCAATTCCCACATAATTGAGATCATTGATGTAATTCTTTTTCTCTAGTCATGTGTTTGGAACTTCCACTGTCAAACGACCAATAATCTTTTGTGAAGGATCAAACAGATATAAGTATCACTCCTTTTTCAAGATAAAGGTTAAAGGCTTTTGAACATAACCTTTCTTGGCATTAGTAAAAGATGATCAAGATAAATGGTTATAAACACAATGCAATTTAAAATAATAAGGTCTAATATGAGCTATTTGTACCATAGTGATAACAAACACACATCCTCTTGGCATGTTTTACAGACTTCTGACATGATGCCTATGTAGATGTTGAGGAAAAAAGTGCTAACATCGGATTTTGATCACACCCGACTGTAATGTTTTCTTTTCCCTTATAAATAGGTTGAACAACTCTTTTATCGTTCTGGAGTATCCAAGACCTATTAGATCATCAAATTCTTATCTTGAGACAAAATCTTATCAAGATCATTCATTCCTAAGTTCAACATCTTTATGGATTTATGCACATATTCCAATTCACTCTTAGCCATGTTCAACTCCTATTTAAGCTCAGAGACAATGGTTATGAGTTTGATTTTCAGCAAGAGAAGTCTCAATTCTTTTTTTCTGAATATCTAAGACTTTTATCTCTTCAAGCCATTTTTTATATAACACATGCTAAGATTTGTCAATTGATTCACACATATCTTCTTTTGCATTACTACCACTACAAATTTTTTTTTATTTTTTTTAGTTTTTATTTTGTACAAATTAATTTCTCAGTAAAGTTGTTGACAAGTGCTCTGACATCTTCTTCATATTCACTTTTATCTTCAGATTATTCATCAGATAAAGTTAAAACATAACTCTTATTTTTTTGTTTAAGAAAATTGGCGCATTTACACTGATAGTGATCAAAATATTCACATTTCCTACAAAAGAAAAAAAAAAAAAAACTGTCATTATTCTGACCACTGATACTGGAGTTGTCAACATCATTCTTATGATTCTAAGATCCATAAAGTTTCATGGATGTGCCTCCATTTGCTTCAACATCCAAGGCACAAGGTTTCCATATCTATTTCAAAACGCTTTAGAATTTCACTGAATGATTTGGTTAGTAAGGAGGTTGATCTACAATAGTTTCTTCAAACTTTCTATGATTATCTTCAAACTGAACATTTACAGATAATTGAAGGGGAACCCTTTTGTTTCTTTTGTTAGATTTTCCATCAAAAGTCATCTCAAACTTAAGCAACAACCCAAATAATTCATTAACCTTCATTGTTGCAATGTCCCGATCTTCTTCAATAGCCTTTTCTTCCATATCATACTTTTTTTGGCAAAGATTTGACAACTTTTTTAACCAGGTTCTCTTTCGACATCTTCTCACTCAAGACAAAAGATTTATTAGAAATGTCAAGTAAACAAACATTAAATTCGTTAATTGTTTCATCTTCAAGCATTTTCAAATTTACAAACTTCGTGGTCAACAACTAAAATCTAGACATCTTGACTTTAGAGGTTCCTTCATGAGCAACAACCAAAATGCCCCAAGCTTTCTTGGTAGAAACAAATGTATTAATTAGAAGAAAGATATTTTTGGCAATAACATTGAAGATAACATTAAGGGCACTCGAATCCCTTATGGATGCTTTGTCCTCAAGTTCAGTCTATTTGACTTTAGGCTTAGCTAAGTACCTTAACACCATTTTGGTTAGTGACATCTAGATGAGGCCAACCAATAATCATTACTTTCTATGATTTTCTATCAACTGATTTAATGAAGGTAGTCATGTAACAATCCGACCTTTTGAGTACTCTGCCAAGGATCGTTACTCATAAATACACATTTGAAACCCAAACATTTTAAACATTGGAGGAAAATAAAATTCATTAAAATAATAAAGACAGTTTTGCAAAAATAAACTATAAAATTAATAAATAAGCAAAAAACTTTGTCTAGGGCCCCTAAAAACACTAAGAAAAATCAACATTCAAAATGATAAGATCTACAATCTGACATTAGGTTCTAAATTGAAACATTTAAATAATTTGAAAACATAAACTGAGCGGAAGTGGTTTATCTCTTGTCCCATATAGCACAGTCACAGGTTCCTCTCATCACTCACTATTTTGTTTCTATTCTTACCTGGAAAATATAAAATAAGAAAGGTTGAGTATAAAAATTCTGAGTAAGTGACCTCCTACTGGGGCCATGTGGGTGATCTGTTAAACCCGACCTAATATTGGCATAATGTACATAACATAGCATAGCATGGCATGACATAGGTAGTGGTCCTATGAGAACATCAATCAGACATAAGTGTGATCTTGTAGGAACATAAATCATAGCAATAGTGGTGATCCCAGAGGGACATTGAAACAGTCATAAGTGGTGAAGCCGAAGGTTCACTGATATAAGATGTACATAGTCCGATAGGTGAGTTAACAATCACTCCTTAGCTTAATTAGCATGCACACAACAGCCAATGAGGTTAAAACATAAAGCCATAGTCCATGGCTTTCCACATACTCATAATACTTTTGAAAATTACATAGCTTAGTAAATCACTCCATCAGTTAATTGCATGCTTTTATAGTACCATTTAGTTAACGTTTTCACAACATTATCATTTAATTTGAGTGTCCAACTCAAGGAAGTTCCAGTAGAAAATAACTTACTTAGAAATCAAGTCAAAAAAAAATTGCAGGCAAATCAATCTTCTTTCTAGCTTTCCACAAACTTAGAATTAAATCCCAAAATATGAATCAGAAATCAGTTTTAACCTTTAAGCCCAATTCCAAACATTTAATCATTCCAAAATTACCAACATTACTTACCCAATAGTTGTTTGATCCAAAACTACCTCAATTTTCAATCTAAAAATCCAACAAAAAAAAATCGCAAAAAAAAAAAAAAAAAAAAAAACTCCTTGACACCGCTGGACAACCTCTTAATCCCTTCCAAAAACTCCAAATCGACCTCCAAACATTAAGGTAAATCAGATCCTAGGCCAAAATATAGTGGGTATTCGGGACCAATCACAAGAAACCCTCAAACATCCAAAATAATTGAAATCTTACCCAAAAACACAACTCTAACGTAGAAAATAGAGGTGTGGCCGACGAAGGCGGTCGACGATGTTTGGACGAATGGAGGCGCGGTGGTGTTGTGATGGTCGGCTGGTTGTCGGTCCTAATGGCACTATAGTCGAGATGCTGACGCAGCTGAGGCAATCGAATAATTTTCAAAATTAGAAGGGAATAAAAAAAAAAAATTAAATCCACAATTTCCTCCAAATAAATGAATCCATTTTTTTTTCTTAAATTCAATTAAAATTCCACTTCTTTAGAAATATCTTTCAAATTAACTATATTAAAGTTTTAGCCCCAATTTATCCAAAATAATGCCCAAATATTTTAAGAGAATATAATGAAAATTACCTAAAAAATTCGAGATGTTAATCATACGAGCTTTCCAGTAGGCATAGTTTGTTCCATCTAGAGCTGGGGAAACATGGTAGATCCACCTACTATGATTCATTCCATTTGAAGGAATACAAATCGAAACACCAAAAGTAGGTGACCTGTTCTACTACCAATTGAAATAAATGTTACCTAACACACAATAAAATTTGTTATGCACAATGTTACAGTAATTCCAAGAACATAAAAGATAAACACTAGAAAAATAAAGCATGAGTAAAACACAAAGCTTGGTAATTTAGTTTGGTTCAATACCACCTATATCTGGGAGGTAGCGTACAAAGAAAAGATAATTTCTTCAATATAAAGTCAAAAAATTTCAATTTGTATTTATCTATAAATAAATGATAATTACACCGACACACAAATAGCTTATCTTCGTGAATGATCACTTAGGCTCCCCCTAATTAAGTATGAGACTCCCTCTCAACGAAACTTAGACTTTTCCTAAGTGTGAAAATATTAATGAATGATCTTTTAGGCTTCCTTTAAGTGTGAGACTCCTCTTAATGAACCTTAGACTCTCCATTAAGTGTGAGACTCTCTCTCAGGAAGAACTATCTTTCCACCTTCAAATGAAGAGCACTTCACTTGGAAAAAATTAAGCCCCCTAAGTATGAGAATCCCTTCTCAAAATACAGTAGAACGTGCAAATAAGATTAAGAATAATCGACAATGTCGAAAGCTACAAAATCTTATGGATTGACACACTTGTATTTTCGGTACAAACATAAAACAATGGCTCAAAATCTTCAAAATGGCCAACCCTAAAATTGAACAATACAATATATATATATATATATATATATATATGGGTAACTTTGAGAAGATCTTTAAGGAAAGAATAAATCATCTTTGCAAGGAAAAAAAAAAAAAAAAAAGCAAACCACAAAATCTGCAAAATCCCGCTGTTCGCAACTTGGAAATCAATGTCATTAATTGGACTCCAAACCGAAACAAAAACAAAATATTTGTAAATCACCGAAACCTACCTCTTATACTAACAAGTAGCATATGCGGCAAGGTTCACTGCTTTAGGTATTAGCACTATGGCTTTCAACTGAAATAGTTGAAATTTCAACTAAACTAATAGTGCGCGTTTGGTAGAAACAGAATGATCCCTTGGCAAGTTCGAACTACAAGGATCCCAGAATTTAATCTTCTCTTAAGCTAAATTTGATTATGAAAAGTTGTAAAAACAGGATTTTCGTTTTGGATAAAATGAAAACATGCAAGAAATTAAAATGCAAGGGATAAATGTAAGCTAGGATTGATCTATCTAGTTTCTAGAATCATTCAATGCAATTTCTATTCTTGATTTCTAAAACTTCAACATGCAATTGGTTCATGAATGCACAACTACTCGCTCGATGTGATCTAACTAACAAAGGCGGACAACTAGCAAGAATCTAATCGATAAAACGTCCTAATTATTAATTAAGGTTGAAAAGGTCATATCCTAACTAATCTACTTGCTTCTAAATTCTACTAGGTTCGATAGCGGCCATATAGAACTAAAAACACATGCATTACGATTTAGGATTCAATTGTGTCAATTAATTGTCAGGAAAGCCATGTTCAATTAACCAATTTTATCTTCGAACCTAGCAATTCATGTATCCTAGGAATAGCCATCAATTGCATAATTAATTCATGCTAGTTAATTGATTTTTAGCTAGACATTTAGGTAAGAACGTGATGTAACTAAAAACCGATTAGCCATGCACGATTATGCGTGAAGAGTTAACCTCACATCATGCTTTTATAAATTATAATGGATTCGAAGAAGACACAAATTCAACATGTAATTTATTCAGGAACACATAATTCTCAAGAAATTAGCAAAGAATTAAAACTCCAAAAACTAGATAGAAAATCGTTACATCGAGTAATCCATAGATAAATTGAAGAGGAAGATTCAATCGATCGTTTACAATCCAAAAGAAAATAAAAATATAACCTAAATATACAAAAAAGATAAAGGAAGAGGAAGAACTAGTATCCACTCCTCGACCTCAATCAAATTTTGCATCCTCCTATTTTACCTAATTCGGAAAGAATACTTCTATACAATAGGCGCAGCGTTGCAACGCTAGCAGGTGCTCTTGTGATCTAGCCCTCAAGTGTTGGAATGTTACTATAATGCTAGCTTTCCACAGGCGCGCATGCATGGACCCGTTAGAGTTCTGTTAATCTTCGCAGCGTTGCAACGCTAAGGGTAGCATTATGATGCTACCCTGTATACGAGCCTACTGCCTTACAGCAATGCATTAGAGCGTTGAGCGAGGGTTGCGACGCTCCGATTAGGGGTATTTTTGTCATTTCTTCTCTTTTGATGTCCGAATGCTCAAACCACCTCCAAATTGCTTCAAATTAACCTTGTTTCTCTCCAAATGTTCGGTTCTACCTCTTCAACGCTCAATACCTTCAGAATAGGATATAATTAATATTAAAAATTCATTAAGAGCCTAAATTAAGCTAGGAATTATAGCTTTTTTGGAGAGCTATCAAACACCCCCAATTTAATTCTTGCTCCTCCCGAGCAAGGTAAAACAAAATCTAGACATGAATCATGTGATAAAAATGAGTGACTCAAATCTCAAGGTTAAAGATAACAAACTCTTCACAAAGATAGGGTCATTCAAATGCATGCGCTAAATCAAGAAATTTAAAACTAACTCTTTATCCCCTATATGTGTGTGCTTAGCCAATCCTATTAATCACACCCCTAAGAAAGAGGAGTAACCCCCTTCAAAAATATCATACAAACTTACTCTTACCCTACAACATGCTTGCCTTTTATTTAGCATATAACAGGCTTTTACTTTCTAAAATAAAAGTTTGGCAAAAACCTAAGCATGCATTACTATGATGAACTTAAGTTACTTAACAACTATCATCTAGATCATTCGGAGTGACAACAAGCATATGAACCAAATAACCCAATCCTAAGCATTCAAATCCACAAATAAGACTGCTATGTGTTCAAAATATGCAAGGGAATCAATTTTTTTTTCTTTAAATTTGACCCAAAATCATGCATAAATTTTGTGAATCATAAACAGAGCGAATAGGAAGTTATCTAAAAGCTATCATAGAAAGTCATTATCACAATACATACATCATCACAAAAATCATCTCAGCAGCTCAACCACAAAGTCCGAGTTCAAGTGCTCAAGGACTTGTCAAACATGCATATATAACTTCCACCCCGAACATGAAACGATACATTGTCCCAATGTATCTCTAACGAATATTTTAGACTAACGGATAGTAAAAATAAAAAAATAAAAAAAGGAAGAAGAAGTAGAAATTTTAAACTAACTAAATAACCAATATTCTTGATTCTTTTGTGTATACAGTTATCTTGAAGCTATGAAAAATAATCTAGAAATGGATCAAAATGAAACGTTGGGACAATTTCTCAAGTCAAGGGACTATTCTGAAGTATTCCAAACTGCTTACCTTGTGAGATTTTCCCTTACCATTTTCTTTTTTCTCCTTATTATTTTAATTCCTACCAAACTTTGTGGATAATGATGGCTTTCACTCGACATCTTGAGTTTAGTGGTGATTTAACATGGTATTAGAATAAGAAATATTTTGTTTAGAACATCTCTAATATCATTTCCTATCTAAAAATTTTCAATTAAATCCACGAGTAAGAGGAAAATGGTATATTATTTATATAATTAAATTTATCAATACTCAACCTTTTAAGCTTTTAAGATTGATGGATGATTTAATGAGATTATATTTCTGCAGTTTCCAATGTGTGGTTCCATTTGGTCGAGCCCCATCGAAAAAGTTCTCAACTTTTCAGTTGTCTCTGTTTTTTCATATCTTCAGGATCATTATCTGCTTCAGGTGTTTTTTACATCACTTTTTTTTTTCCATATCTGAGATTTTAAATATTATTTCTTTCATAATTTGCCTATTTTCCTTTACAGTTTTTTGGTCATCCACAATGGCTTACTGTCAAATGGAGTTCAGATTCTTATCTGAAGAAGGTGATCCTTGGAATCATTGTTAGAGCATTGATATTAATATTGAAATTTTCATTTAACCCATTAGCTTAAGTTTTTCGGTCAATCTCCAAAATGAGCATAGCTAATGAAGTTTATTTATCGATTTTAAGATTAGATGTTCGATTTCTCAACAATAATACATATAGTGTTTAAAAAGGGGGAAAAAACTTTCAATAAATTGGTGATTGATGTTGAGTTCGAACCCTTATAAAATGTTTATGTATTTTTTGATATTCCCTATTAATTATACAATTATTGATGTTTAAAACGTCAGTTACAGAAAACGCTTGAGAGTGAAGGATGTCAAATAAGAACTTGCTCTAAAATTAATTCCATCTCAACTACCAAAGAAGGTGTGAGTAATTAAAATTGCATTGATTCAATGAGTTTTAATAACTTGTAATTAGCATTATAGAAAAAAAATTAAACATTTAATATAACGTTTTATCAGGATGCATTGTAAGCTACGGACTCCATTTTGAAGAAATATTTGATCAATGTGTGATAGCAACTGATGCCCCTGATGCTTTAAGAATATTAGGAAATCAAGCAACACCCGAAGAAGCAAGAGTACTTGGAGCTTTCCAATACGTTTATAGGTACATTTTCTATCTCTCATTCTTTCCGATATTTGGATCAGATCTTAATTAATTTGTTTTTGAATGAACATTCGTTTGGATTTCATGGACTCTAATCCTGTATTACACGTCATTTTTTCCCATCTTAAAACTAATTGGCGACGAGAGGAGTAACTCACGTATATTATAAAAATCATAAACTCTTTCCAATTCTTTAATATGAAATCTCGAACATACCCGTTTAAGATAGTGTCACTTTTGGTGCACTTTCTTAAGTCATTTTCTTTTGTGGCTGAGCCTTTATACCATATTAGGGTATGAATCGTTTAAAATATAGCATTGAAAAGAATTTGTATATATAACAAAATTTAGATCCAATTTTCATAATTTTTCGGTAATACTAAGAGGAGTCTATCGACAAAAAAGTCTATCACAGATAGATTTTTCTATTAAAAATGTTGCATACATTTAATTATTAGTCCTAAAAATATTACTCATTTTAAATACCATCGTGTGTCTCTAAGAGTTTGTTTGGATTTTCTAGAGATTTTTTTTTCAAAAGAGTCATTTTTTTTAAACTCTTTTATTAAAAATGGTTTGAAATATACTTTAAATTATTTCAAAATCGTGGTTGTCAAACACTTAAATTTTTCCAAAATAATTTATTTGAAAATTAAATACTTGAAAAGTTAAAACAAATATACCCAAATCTAATTGACTATGAGATAGAACCATATTTATCTAATTAGTATTATATGTATGTTTCTTTAGAGGATAATGCTTGTCCTAGCTACTTCCCACATTGTTTCCATATTGAAATGATACAAAATAATAATAATAATAATAATAATAATAATAATAATAATAATAATAATTGCTGCTATCATGTTTGAAATGACTTTTATCCAATTTACAAATAACTTCAATTATTTCAAAGTCAATTTAAAGTTGATTATTTTTACATCCTTAAATGTGATTTTCATATCACCAAAAGTAAAGTTTTAGGAGGTGTTTGATTTAACTTTTTACGTGTTTAATTTTGAAAATAAGTTATTTTGGAAAGAATTGAAATGTTTAACAACCACTCAAAATAGTTTTTGGAAAACTTTCAAAGTACATTTTAAATAGTTTTTATAAAAAAGATTGAAATAAAAATAGTTTTAAATATTTCTTTCTTTCTAGTCAATCCAAACATGTCCTTTGGAGCTATTTGGATTGCAAATATTATTTCATGGGTATAGATGCTAAATATCTGGGATTTGAATGTCTAAGTTCTAAATATCTGTGATAATTAATGTTTGTGTTTGGATGTGCAGGATAATTAATGTTTAAAAGTTAAATATTTGTGTTCAATTCAATAATTTGTATATAGAAACTAAAAGTAAGTAATTACTTAATTAAATATAAGAGTTGAATTAAATTTAACATTAATTAATCTATTGTTATTTTAATTAATAAAATAAATATTAACTAAATACTTTTGAATTGAACATAATTAAATTAATTACTAAAATTTTTTAAATTAACAAATAAATTAATTAGAAAATTGATAATTAACAATAATTATTTATTAAATAGTTAAGATAACATAAAATATTAATGGTAAAGATATTAGTTGAAATTTATTAAGTCTAAATAATTTATTTATATTTAATAATTAATTAAAATTAATAATAATGAAACTTGATATTAAATTATTAATTAATTAAGCTATATTTTTACATTTCATCTCCCAGACATAAAAATCCCACACTTTGCAGGTTAAAAAATCCATATTAAATGGGTTTTAAAGTTCACTACATAGTAATATCTTGAGTTTTAAAAACTGAAATTATGTGAAACAAACAAAGATATTAAATATTTATTTGAAATCCATAAGAAAACCTGTGAAACAAACAAGACTTTACTAATTTTAAAATCACTCGTAAAAACGTGCTTCAAGGATTTTGAAATAAGCATATACAAATTTTAGTCTTTAATATGGATAGCAAAAATGGTAATGAAATATGAATCTTTTGGTCATCTTGACTTCTTATTTTCTTGCTCTTTTTCTTTTTCTTCTCTATAGGTTAACATTTTTTTTTTTCTCTATATTGGCAGTGATATTTTCCTTCATCATGACACAAATTTCATGCCTGAAAACCTAGATGCATGGAGTGCATGGAACTTTCTTGGAAATAATATAAATAATAAAGCGTGTTTGACATATTGGGTCAATGTACTTCAGGTTAATATCTCTCGAAGTTCCACTTTGAAAATCTTTGATACATCAACCTAATATATCACAGATATTATTCTCTCTAAATTTATCCTAATTTTTATTTGCTTTTGGGATTAACCTAGAATCTTGGACAAAGGAGTCCTCCTTTTTTTGTAACCATTAATCCAGACCAAGAGCCAAAACATGTCTTGTATAAGTCCTCAATTGGCCATCCAATTCCATCTCTTAGTGCATCAAAAGCCTTAAATGAGCTTGATAGCATTCAAGGGAAGAGACAAATTTGGTTTTGTGGAGCATATTTAGGTGAGATTTTTTGCTTCAAAATTCATTCATCTTCATCTTCATCTTCATTTTCTTCATTATTATCATTATTAATTATATATACATGTATGTCATACCTTCAAATCCTTTGAAGTCTTATTCTAGAAATGATGGTTATGCTTTTTCTTTAGGTTGTGGCTCCCATGAAGATGGGTTAAAGGTAATGAATGATCAATTTTATTGCCAAACAATAATTATTGATTGCTAGACTAGTTTGACCAGTAATCTAATCACATGGTGTCACGTGATAATTTTTTTTTATTGTAATATTTAAATTAAGTTTTGTAATGTAATGTAACATAAACATTATATTTGTAGGCTGGCACCATGGTAGCACAAAAAATATTAGGAAAAAGTTGTACTCTTTTGACTCAAAATCCAAATCATATGGTACTTTCTTTGGTAGAAACTGGAGCTCGTTATCTAGTCACTAGATTTTTTGCACGATATATATTCATCGGATCATTAAGGTAAGTTAATACATGATATTATGCTATAATCATATATTTTTTTATGCACTTAAGTATTTTTTGTCTAATAATATCGCTGAAATAAATATTTTAATGAAGAATTTTCAAAAATAGAAAAATAAGGTAAATTATTTACACAAAGTAACATAATTTAATCTTGTTTGACAGAGGTTGATAGATTTAAGTATATCATGATCTATTAGTGATAGAAACTGATAGAAGTATATTTTTGATACTATCAGTGACAGAAACTAATACAAGTCTATCACTGATAAACGTTGCGTCTATAAGTGATAGAAACTGTCAGAAGTCTATAAATAGAGGTCTATAGAAGTTTATCAGTGTCTATCAGTGATAGAAACTGATAAAAATTAATCATTGATATTATAGTGATATAAACTGATACCATTTAATCCTTAGTGTCTATAAGTGTTTTTTTTATTATTTCTGTAAATAGTTTGATATTTTTTTATAAAAATTCTCCCATTTTTATTTGTTTGTTAGTTCCTTAAGCAGAGAATTAATGACAATAGTGTTGTCCTCTTATTGACAAGAGCTAACTTTGCTTAATTATTACATAATAATACAGTATAATGGAGGAAGGTGGTACAATATTTACATTTAAAGGAATGGATAACAAATTCCTTCCAAATGTTGTTTTAAAAGTCCACAACCCCCAATTTTATTGGAAGGTATGAAATTCCAATTTCAGTTTGATGTATATTTAAATATATTTGAATTAGTTTAATTTGATAAAAATAGGAATGAAAATATGATATATNAAACATGTCTTGTATAAGTCCTCAATTGGCCATCCAATTCCATCTCTTAGTGCATCAAAAGCCTTAAATGAGCTTGATAGCATTCAAGGGAAGAGACAAATTTGGTTTTGTGGAGCATATTTAGGTGAGATTTTTTGCTTCAAAATTCATTCATCTTCATCTTCATCTTCATTTTCTTCATTATTATCATTATTAATTATATATACATGTATGTCATACCTTCAAATCCTTTGAAGTCTTATTCTAGAAATGATGGTTATGCTTTTTCTTTAGGTTGTGGCTCCCATGAAGATGGGTTAAAGGTAATGAATGATCAATTTTATTGCCAAACAATAATTATTGATTGCTAGACTAGTTTGACCAGTAATCTAATCACATGGTGTCACGTGATAATTTTTTTTTATTGTAATATTTAAATTAAGTTTTGTAATGTAATGTAACATAAACATTATATTTGTAGGCTGGCACCATGGTAGCACAAAAAATATTAGGAAAAAGTTGTACTCTTTTGACTCAAAATCCAAATCATATGGTACTTTCTTTGGTAGAAACTGGAGCTCGTTATCTAGTCACTAGATTTTTTGCACGATATATATTCATCGGATCATTAAGGTAAGTTAATACATGATATTATGCTATAATCATATATTTTTTTATGCACTTAAGTATTTTTTGTCTAATAATATCGCTGAAATAAATATTTTAATGAAGAATTTTCAAAAATAGAAAAATAAGGTAAATTATTTACACAAAGTAACATAATTTAATCTTGTTTGACAGAGGTTGATAGATTTAAGTATATCATGATCTATTAGTGATAGAAACTGATAGAAGTATATTTTTGATACTATCAGTGACAGAAACTAATACAAGTCTATCACTGATAAACGTTGCGTCTATAAGTGATAGAAACTGTCAGAAGTCTATAAATAGAGGTCTATAGAAGTTTATCAGTGTCTATCAGTGATAGAAACTGATAAAAATTAATCATTGATATTATAGTGATATAAACTGATACCATTTAATCCTTAGTGTCTATAAGTGTTTTTTTTATTATTTCTGTAAATAGTTTGATATTTTTTTATAAAAATTCTCCCATTTTTATTTGTTTGTTAGTTCCTTAAGCAGAGAATTAATGACAATAGTGTTGTCCTCTTATTGACAAGAGCTAACTTTGCTTAATTATTACATAATAATACAGTATAATGGAGGAAGGTGGTACAATATTTACATTTAAAGGAATGGATAACAAATTCCTTCCAAATGTTGTTTTAAAAGTCCACAACCCCCAATTTTATTGGAAGGTATGAAATTCCAATTTCAGTTTGATGTATATTTAAATATATTTGAATTAGTTTAATTTGATAAAAATAGGAATGAAAATATGATATATAAATAATGTTGATATTATTCCTCAATTTATATTATTTAGTTTAAAATATAGTTAATAACTTCCCACCTTTAATGAGAATTTTCTTTTGGTATACAGATTATGACACGGGCTGATATAGGCCTTGCAGATGCATATATTAATAGAGATTTTTCTATTGTTGACAAGGATGAAGGTCTTCTAAATCTTGTTCTGGTGAATTTTTCTTAGTCCCTAATTAAATAATAATATTACTCTTAGTTAGAGCCCGTTTGCATTCACTTAAGAAAAAAAAACGTTTTAAAAAACTCATTTTTATTTAAACACTCTTGATCAAAACGGTTTAAAATACACTTTAAAACCTGCTTTGAGTGATGGTTAAACAATTCAATTTTTTCTAAAATAATTTATTTTTTAAATTAAATACTTGAAAATGTATTCCAAATATACTTTTAATACTAATTTCGTCTTTTTACAGATTCTCATAGCCAATAGAGATGCAAACTCTTCCATTGCAAAACTAAACAAGAAAAGGTATACATATAACCAACCATCTCCATTAGCCTTTATAGGCTAAAAACTTTTGAACTTTATTATTTATTTTAAGAAATATTTTTATTCTTTTATAAATGTTTCGAAACTATTCATAGAATAAAAATTCGAATGAAAATTGAGATCCTATAACTCTTTGGGCCACATTTATTTGAAATTCTAGTTCCAATCAAAATTTTAATATAATTCTACTGAATTACTAATTGCAAATTTTAAAAGAGTTAGAATGGTTTTTTTTTTTTTTTGGTTTAATTTACCCACATTTTTATTAAACCCACGAAACATATTAAATTAATTTTTCAGGGGATGGTGGACACCTCCATTATTCACAGCTAGTATTTCATATGCAAAGTATTTCTTTCAACATACTTTAAGACAAAACACTCTTACTCAGGCTCGAAGGAACATCTCTCGTCATTATGATCTGGTATTACAAAAAGTTTCCATTTAATCTTTTATGTTTTAATATAATATTTAATAATCGTTTTTTTATAGTAATTTAACGGATTGTTTGAGAATGATCGATCATTCTTATAAAACTACTTGTCACACATGTCTAAAATACCGATTATTTCTTAATCATAATCTAGGAAGAGGTATTGTTTTTGTCTATTTGGTAGGACTGACTAATTTGATTATTTTAATGATAATATATATTTTTGTTTGGCATTAAATCGACTCATTGTTTTGATCGTGTTCTTTTTTTTTATGTGAATATGTAAATAGACCACTAATGGCAACCTTATTTTTTTTTTGTCCATGTTCAACTCATATGTTCCACGATCGTTAAAGTATGTCTACATCAAGTGCCCATAGTTACACGTAGAAAATTGTAAAATATTCTTTTATTTATTTAATTTACATCAAATGAATGTTAAAAATGTAGGAAAGTGTATGTAGATGAATGGTGGAACAAAAAGTTAAGGAAAAACAAAAATAAAAACAAAAACAAAAACAAAAACAAATAATTAAATAAATAAATAAACTCATAAAATATGCATACCTTATTAGATTAAGACTGCATCTCTACACTTCAAACACAAATTTCATAAACTAAATCGACTCAACTCTGCACCTAAAATATAAGTAACTATTATTAACTCTCAACTCTTTGCACCTCAAACATAGATAATTATTATCAATTCAATTCAACTCACCTTTGCACGTCAAACGCACCCTTAGTATATATATTATTTTAGTATATCAACAACTAATTTTTCACTAAGCAACTAAATTGAAATATTTGAACAGTAAAGACTAAATTTAAAAATATACAAACAAGAGTTTTTCAGTTGATTACTTTCCTTCTCTCTTTTTCTTTTGGTATTTTCTATTTATTAAAGCTATTATGTATTCACTAGGCTAGCTTAGGGAAATTATTAAAAAAAAAAAAACCAAACCTATTTAAATGTTGTTATTTCACATTATTTTTCTTCCTTTGGCTGACATAAGTATTTGAATTCGTCATTGTGCTTAGAGCAATGAACTATTTTCTCTATTCTTGGATGATACAATGACATACTCATGCGCTATCTTTAAGGTTTGTACACTGATCAATACTATATTATATTTAAATATTTCATAATGGTATTAAAAGGACCATTTTTCTACTATTTTTTTGTTTTCTTTACTATATTTAATTAATTTGTTTAATAGGGTGAAGATGAAGATTTGAGGGTTGCACAACTTAGAAAAATTTCTCATCTTATAGAAAAGGTAATTATTTAAGCTACAAAAATATATTAATTTCCAATTACCATAGTTCTTTCATTTTCTCACTAAGTTCTTCCAAATTTTCTTCCTTTTTTTCTTTTCTTTTTATATTATTAATTTCTAGGCAAGAATTAATAAGAACCATCACGTCTTAGAAATGGGGTGTGGCTGGGGAAGCCTTGCTATTGAAGTTGTCAAAAAAACTGGATGTCATTATACTGCCATTACTTTATCTGAAGAACAATTAAAATATGCTGAGAAGAAAGTCAAAGATCTTGGTCTTCAGGTATAAATTATATAATCAACCTCCCTCCCTTTATACAACCATTAATTTTCAAATATATTCTCTAAATTATTTGTGTTGCCTCCGAAAAAATCACACATAAACTCAATATAAAAGCTTAAGAAAAGAGTCGTATACTATGTATGTATTTATAGGAAATTTTTCATGTAAAAGAAAGCCCTAAATCTTCGTTAAAGGAAATAAAATAAAGATAAATGAAAAGAAGAAATAGACATTGAAAAGAATATAAAGACAAGTTTCTTCAACACCCCTTTTTCTTAATTGTAAAAGCTTTGAAGTGTGTGAAAAATTTCTACCATTGAATAATTTTCTCTCTCGACCCCAATTACAATAGCACTTTCTTAAAACTTTTGACTATTCACACTTTTTTTTTTACTCTCAAACTAGAGAATACAAAAGAATTTGAATTAGAGATAGCATAGTAAGCTTTAAGTCAACAAAAACCCAACAAAAAAGTGTATTTAATTTATAGATAGTATACGACTCAAATTAACCATTCATTTCGGTCAAATATATGATTATTTGTTTCAGGATCACATCGAGTTTTATCTTTGTGACTATCGACAATTGCCAAGTAATAACAAATATGATAGAATTATATCATGGTGAGTTGAACTAAAAGAGAAGTCATCCATTAAGCAAAGTTTATGATATTAAACCAGCCAGTGTAATATTAATTCTTTTTGTACTTTGTTTATCATATTCAGTGGGATGCTAGAATCTGTTGGACATGAATTTATGGAAGATTTTTTTTGTTCATGTGAATCAGCATTAGTAGAGAATGGTATTCTCGTTGTACAGGTTAGAAAAATTTTGAATGCTAATCCAAGCCTAATAAAGTAGATAAAGCTCGATATTTATAATTACGATCCCAATGATCGATGATTTAATAAAGCTCTAATTAAAATTTCTAGTTCTTATTAGTTTATATCGATACCGGATGACCGTTACGATGAGCATCGACTAAGTTCAGATTTTATGAGGGAATATATATTTCCAGGAGGATGTCTTCCATCGTTAAGTAGGGTAACAACTGCATGGTTAGAGCATCCAGATTTTGGTAAGTGTTGATGAATATGATTAATTTGTTAGAAGATTAATGGTAATTCCCCTATAAAAAATAAAAATACTTAGTGAAATGTCTTATTTTGCAGTGTGGAACACTTGGAAAATATTGGTATCCATTACTATCAGACATTGATGTGTTGGAAAAAGAATTTTCTACTGAATAAGAGGTATAGATATGAAGCCATGTTATAGAGCATGGATTGGTTTAAATTGAAAGGCATTTGAGTTTTTTTTTTATTTTGTTCCAGCAAGATACTTGAACTTGGTTTTGACGAAAGTTTCAACGAACTTGGGAATACTATTTTGATTATTGTGCTGCTGGTTTTAAATCTCGCACTGTTGGAGATTATCAGGTATATTCTTCTTTCCCTCAAAACAATTATTTATAAAACATAGTACAAGAATTGGATATATTAGATTAATACTTAAAATAAGAAGGAAAAAAAGAAAAGAAAAGAAAAGAAAATTATACCCAATTATTTATTTTGTTGAAGTATGCAATTTATTGATTTAGTTTGTGGAGAAAATGAGTAACTTATTTACAAATATAATACTGGTAGATGTCTATCAGTATCTATCATTATCTATCACGGATAGACAATAACATTAAAATCTATCCGATTATATATTAAAACTCTAAAGCTAGCACTATGATTCTAATGTTTTATTGCAGATTGTGTTTACAAGGCGGGTAATGTTGCAACATTCAACAATCCATATCAAGGAATAACTTCAGCATAATGACACTTTTTACTTCTGCAATTTTCTTTTCTTTTTCACATTATAACCTTTCCATTGGAGAATTATATATTTTTACCACTCATCCTCATCACACAATAAATTTTAGAGGCAAACTTCTAACTTGTATCTTTTCATACGCATATAAGACTTCTTTAAATGCAGGAACTAATATATATTTTGGAGAGAAATATTGAAATCAAATACAAATAGAAATTTTTATTGAATAGGAGAGTGATTTTTTGTCACACCCCACTCCAGATCACCCTCTTAGCCTAGAGAAGGGCGTGACTGCAGCAGTTATCAACCTTAGGCTGACACTTACTGCCTAAAAACTCTTGCGAAATAACTTTGATACCAAATACAAATTATATGCAACGGGACGGCTGTAGGCCCACAATTTATTAACTTAGAAACTTAATATGTTTAGAGTATTTACAACATTAGATTTACAAGTCCAAAACCCAAACCCTAGTCCCTATCTATTGAACAATAGTAACATGTATAAATATTAACAGTAACCACTAGCAAACGGTTACAAGTCTTCTGGCCTTTAGTGGCAGAGCAGATACTGAGCTGTCTTCAGAGGATTTGATCGCTACCTGTGGGGGGAAAAAAACATTTGAAAATGGGGTGAGCTTATGCCTAGTGAGTGACCGAGAAAACATAGTAAATTCTCATGCATAATTTCAGAAAAATAGTTTTATCTGAAATATAAACTTTTGCAGCAAAAATATTTTTCAAGCGTAATGTATATAAATCTGTTATAAACATAAAACAGTAAAATCATTTCTCAAGTCAAAGTACTGTATATCTGGTAAAATAATCCCAACACCAACTACTAGTCCAGAGAGAACCCTTTTGCTCAATCTCTGACTTTATCACCTGTGCCACACTAAGTACCTTCACACATTAAGTACTACTTCTCAGATACCTTCTCCTTGTACTTCAGTATCGAGCTACTAGGATACCTTCTCCAACGTACTTCAGTACCAATAGATACCTTCTCCTTGTACTTCAGTATCTAGTTGGTGGATGCCTTCTCCTTGTACTTCGGCATCGCATTTTACCAAAACTATTTATTAAACAACTTTTCTCTTTAAAGCATGTAGAGTATAACACATATACAACATGGCTTTAAAGATGGTAACGCATGCTAGATAAAATCAATACATATACATATGTAATAGTTTTTCAACAATAGGCATGCATTCATACACAATTCAGATCTTGTTTGGAAACCACTTTATAAAACTAGTAGGCATGAGAATTAATTTCGCAAAACATGCTTTCTATAAAATGTTTGCAATCAAAACAGTTTAAAAACGTTTTAGTTTGAAAACATTTTAGCCACTCACCTCGAACTCTTAGGAACTTTTCACTCTAGTAGCTCCTTGGTCCCTTTTTCACCCCTAGAATCCAGATTCAATTTACAACTTAGATTACTTATAGTTTCGAACCTTATTTGGAAATATTTCCTTCTACAAACTTATTATAAAATGTCTTACGAATCCTACTCTAAAGTTTCAGCTCAGAATTCTTCGTGTTTGGCCGAAATCTTAAAATCTTCAAGACTGGCCTAGACTGATTCGACAATCTGACCCTTCTGCATTCTTCTCAACCTCCAGCCCAGTTCCTTTGAGTCTTTTCCTCCGCAGCCCTACTCTGAAAACTACACTTCCAGAGCTTTCATATGGATTTAAAATCACTCCAAACACATGAGTATATTGGAAGATCTCCTCGTCCAAAGTGACACATTCCTCTAAACCCTCACTGCCCTCTACCTTCTCTACGAAATTTATGATTTTTGTGTGATTTGAAAATAAAATCCCAACTCCCTATTTATAGGCGTTCAAATTGCTCATGGGATTGACAGAACCTACTTGGTTGTATGGCCAAATGTTTAATCCTCCCTTTATCAACGTAAGCTGACATCACTTTGGTTCAATGTGTTCTTCCTAAACGCATCCAAACACAGTTTCTTAGGGTTTAAGAATTCTCTTAATCGGACACCTAGATTTTAATTGACATTTTCCCTTACGTTTTAAGCTTTGTTTGTATTCAAATTAGGGTTCTTACAAGCATAATCAACCCAAACACGTCTAAATACATTGCCTAGAAACTTGCCTCGGCCATTCAATGCATAGGCGAGGCGCTGGGCGTGACGTTCGAATTAAACAAAGCAAGGCTAACGCATAGGCGCTCTCGCTCTTTCCGCTCTCGGTAGTGTCGCTCTCTCCCACTTTCTCGCTAGTCTCGCTTTTTCACTCTGCTTTCTCCGTTTCCTCTCCAATCTCAATGATCTCGCTCTCAACGATCTTACTGATTCACTCTCACCGATCTCACTCTTAGCTACTGCGAACGTTGTTCTCCATAACGTTTGCTCAACCACTTATGATACTTTTACACAGATTTTCCAAATTTTTCCAAAGTAATTTCCCATATTTTCGCATTTCACATAATTCATTTTTCTCTCAGTCCTTTCAGCCATAACGCATTTCACATAACTTCTCTAATTAGCCGAAATTTCACAAATTCAATTTCCATATTATTCCACACTAGCTCAACCTATTTATTATTTTTCCCAACTTTCCCAACTCAATTCCATATTTTCTTTTCAAATCCTCATCCCTTCTTCACCATTTCATACTAACTTCTTCATCAACCTACTCACTATTTATATAAATTAAATAGAGACACACAATTAAGTGGAAAATTAAGACAATTTAAATAAGAAAACAACTTAAGTGTAAATTGGGATCGGGGGTTCACATTTACCTTTCTCCTTATAAAAAAATTTCGTCCTCGAATTTCGCACAAGTTCGTCAGTTAAACAACTGCGGATACTTATTTCTGATTTGCTCCTCAACTTCCATGTTGCTTCTTCTATAGCATGATTCGCCATAGCACCTTTACTAGATGGGATGTCTTATTCCTCAAGACTTTTTTTCTGTCCAGAATCTCCACTGGTTCCTCTTATATGGACAAATCTCTTTCAACTGTACTGGTTGCTTAGATTAATCTATGAGTAGAATCTGACACATACTTTCTAAAGCATTGCCACATGAAACACATCATGAACACGAGATAATTCCGGAGGTAAATCCAATCGATATTCTATTGGACCAATCTTTCTATTATCTCATAAGGCCCAATATATTCTCGGCTTAACTTCCCTTTCTACCGAACCTGAGTATCCTTCCCATGGAGATTAATTTCAGAAATACTTTATCACCCATTTCAAACTCTAATTCTCTTCTCTCGCTTATCAGCATAAATTTTCTCCCTACTCGAGCCGTCGTAAGATTATCTCTTATAACTTTAAAGTTTATCTGATGTCTTTGTACAAGTTCTGGACTAGTAATTTCCTTTCACCAACTTCATTCCAGCATATCGAAGTCTACATTGTCTTCCGTATAGCGCTTCATATGGTCCATTCCGATACTCGAATGGTAGCTGCTGTTATACAAAATTCAATTAACGATTAGATCCGTATCCCAACTGCCTTTGAATTGCAACACACATGCCCTCAGCATGTCTCCAATGTCTGGATTGTCCGCTCAGACTGACCATCCGTCTGGATGAAAAGCGATACTGAAATATAACTTGTCCCAAAGCTTCTGCAAACTAGGCCAAAACTTTGATGTAAATCTGGAGTCTCTAACTGATACAATTGAAACTGGAGCTCCAAACTGACTTACGACTCGATCAACATATAGCTTAGCTAGTTGGTCCCGGGTATATGTGGTTTAATAGGTAAACTTAGCTTTTGAATCTAATCCACATTACCATATAATCATTTGCAATGCTAGTAATCCATATAAGAAATCATCGTAATATATTCCCCACTTCCATTCTTGGTATTGGAAGTGGATTAGTAATCCTTGCTGGTCTGTTTCTCTGGTTTTAACTTGTTGACATATTAGACACTTGCAATATACTCCACTATTTCTTTTTCATACCCGGCCACCAGTACGATTTCTTTTAATGTTTTTGTACATCTTTTGTACTTGCCTTGGTGCATAGCATATGCCGAACTATGTGCTTCTTCTAGGATAGCCTTTTGGTCTAAGAGCTTTAAATCCTAGGTTACCGGCAATCCTACCCTTCCTTAGTAGCAACTTTGTCTGTTCTTAGTTAATGTCCGTCCTCGATCCTTTATTCCACTTCTTCAGCTAAACTTCTGAAGATTAGAATCCTTTAATTGCTCACAGTAGAATATTTTCTACCAGAGTAGGATGTACTTTGAATAAGGCTGTAATTCTCCTTTTCGACCTATTGATTAATGCTTGCCTTAGCTTATACAAACTTCATGATCAATTCTACCCTTCACTGAATTAATACTAGCTCCAGCTTGATCTAGTTTTTCGACTTAAAGCAATCAGCTACCACAATTTAACTTTACATGGGTTGATGTCAATGTACCAGTCATAATCTTTAATCAATTCAAAAACCATCTTTCCTACTGTCTTAAGTTTAGTTCCTTTTGATCAAAGATATGCTTTAGATCTTATGTCTGGTAAATATTTATGACATCGCTCACCCAAAACAAAGTAATGTCTCCACAATTTTAGAAGCTACACAACTGCTGCTAATTCTAAGTCGTTGGTGTAGAGTAATACATTCATGCTCTTAACTATCGTAAGCATTAGGCTACTACTTTTTTCCTCCTGCATCAGCAACCACATCCCATATCCTTGTCGAGATGCATTCAGAATAAACCTCAAACCCCTTAACTGGTGTAGGTAGACTTAATACTTAGTGCTGATATTAACCATTTGTTTTCAGCACTTTTGAAACTATGCTCGCATTTCTTGCAGCGACCATTTCAAACTTCACATCTTTTCTGGTCAAGGTTTGTCAATGAAGGGCTTATCTTAGGAGGAAACCCTCCACGAATCTCCTACAATTAATCTTGCTAAACCAGAAAACTGCACGTACTTCGGTTTACATTTCAGGGGTCTTTCCAATTAACTATTGCTTCTATCTTTTGGGAATTAACCACTAACTTCGTCAGCTGAAACTATATGCCTAAGAAATATGACTTGATTTAACCAAAATCACATTACTAAATTTGGCATTATAACTTTCTTTCTTTTTAAAGTTTGTAAATACCATCCTTAGATGTTCTTTGTGTTTTTCCGCACTATTGGAATTAACATAGTATGTCATCTATGAATACTATTCACAAACTGATCCCAGATAAGAATGGAAATATCCTACTTCATCAAGTCCATAAATGCACAGGAGCATTTGTTAATCCAAACGGCATTACGTAGGAACTCAAAAATGTCCATATCTAGTTCTGAATGCAGTTTTTAGGAAACATCTGTGTCTTTCACCTTCATGGTGATAGCCTTTGATCTCAAATCATATCTCAGAGAAACACCGTTTCCCTTTAAACTTGATCGAAGAGATCATCTATACGAGCAATTGGGTACTTATTCTTTAATGGTCCACTTTATTCAACTGTCTTATAGTCTATGCATAATCTAAGGAATACCGTTCTTTCTTCTTAACAAACAAGACTGAACGCTCCCCAAGGTGATACACTGGTTCTAATGTTACCCCTTATTCTTCCTGTAATTTTAACTTTTAACTCTTTTCAACTTCCGTTGGGGCCATCCTATATCGGTTGCTTGGGATATTAGGTGCTAGTACCAGGAATTAACTCAATAGTAAATTCCACTTCCCTATCAGGCGGTCCGGTTAAGCTTAGTAATTCTTTAGATAACACATCTAAGAATTCTTGTACTACCGCGTACATTCCATCAGGGGTTTTAGTTTCCTATCTTTGGGAAACTACCACAGATGCTAAAATAATCTTCACCATCTTACTCAACAATTTTTCTAGCTTTTACCGCTGATATTAACTTCCTGGGAGTATTTCTTTTACTTCAACCAGAGTATTTTCTTTTTCACATCTCTCTCTTTT
>NC_052360.1:51200384-51211710 GCF_009727055.1 Benincasa hispida | reverse complement strand
AGTTGGGTGGATGCCTTCTCCTTGTACTTCGGCATCGCATTTTACCAAAACTATTTATAAACAACTTTTCTCTTTAAAGCATGTAGAGTATAACACATATACAACATGGCTTTAAAGATGGTAACGCATGCTAGATAAAATCAATACATATACATATGTAAATAGTTTTTCAACAATAGGCATGCATTCATAACACAATTCAGATCTTGTTTGGAAACCACTTTATAAAACTAGTAGGCATGAGAATTAATTTCGCAAACATGCTTTCTATAAAATGTTTGCAATCAAAACAGTTTAAAAACGTTTTAGTTTGAAAACATTTTAGCCACTCACCTCGAACTCTTAGGAACTTTTCACTCTAGTAGCTCCTTGGGTCCCTTTTTCACCCCTAGAATCCAGATTCAATTTACAACTTAGATTACTTATAGTTTCGAACCTTATTTGGAAATATTTCCTTCTACAAACTTATTATAAAATGTCTTACGAATCCTACTCTAAAGTTTCAGCTCAGAATTCTTCGTGGTTTGGCCGAAATCTTAAAATCTTCAAGACTGGCCTAGACTGATTCGACAATCTGACCCTTCTGCATTCTTCTCAACCTCCAGCCCAGTTCCTTTGAGTCTTTTCCTCCGGCAGCCCTACTCTGAAAACTACACTTCCAGAGCTTTCATATGGATTTAAAATCACTCCAAACACATGAGTATATTGGAAGATCTCCTCGTCCAAAGTTGACACATTCCTCTAAACCCTCACTGCCCTCTACCTTCTCTACGAAATTTATGATTTTTGTGTGATTTGAAAATAAAATCCCAACTCCCTATTTATAGGCGTTCAAATTGCTCATGGGATTGACAGAACCTACTTGGTTGTATGGCCAAATGTTTAATCCTCCCTTTATCAACGTAAGCTGACATCACTTTGGTTCAATGTGTTCTTCCTAAACGCATCCAACACAGTTTCTTAGGGTTTAAGAATTTCTCTTAATCGGACACCTAGATTTTAATTGACATTTTCCCTTACGTTTTTAAGCTTTGTTTGTATTCAAATTAGGGTTCTTACAAGCATAATCAACCCCAACACGTCTAAATACATTGCCTAGAAACTTGCTCGGCCATTCAATGCATAGGCGAGGCGTGGGCGTGACGTTCGAATTAAACAAAGCAAGGCTAACGCATAGGCGCTCTCGCTCTTTCCGCTCTCGGTAGTGTCGCTCTCTCCCACTTTCTCGCTAGTCTCGCTCTTTTCACTCTCGCTTTCTCCCGTTTCCTCTCCAATCTCAATGATCTCGCTCTCAACGATCTTACTGATCTCACTCTCACCGATCTCACTCTTAGCTACTGCGAACGTTGTTCTCCATACACGTTTGCTCACCACTTTGATGATACTTTTACACAGATTTTCCAAATTTTTCCAAAGTAATTTCCCATATTTTTCGCATTTCACATAAATTCCATTTTTCTCTCAGTCCTTCAGCCATAACGCATTTCACATAACTTCTCTATACTTAGCCGAAATTTCACAAATTCAATTTCCATATTATTCCACACTAGCTCAACCTATTTATTATTTTTCCCCAACTTTCCCAACTCAATTCCATATTTTTCTTTTCAAATCCCATCCTTCTTCACCATTCTACTAACTTTCTCATCACCTCCTTCAATCTTATTTACAAATTTAAAAGGAAAACACATATCAATTATGGAAAATTAAGACAATTTAAATAAGAAAACACACCTTACGTGTAAAATTGGGATTCGGGTTCAACATTTTATTCTTCCTTCCAATTTATAATTTTTTTTACTTATTTTCTCAATGATTTTTAAAGAGGATAATTTTATTTAGATTATTTTTGTGTTTATTTTTAAATGGAGTAAATTAACTTCACTATTTCTATTTAATAGATATTAGTTGAGAACTTTAAGACTGAATAAATACTACGAGAAAATATATCAGTGAACCTATAATTCTAATTCATATATATGAAGTTGGGAATTTAAGACCATTAATGATTAGGTTAAAATTAAATTTAGTTTTATGGTTGTTAGAAAAAATAAATTTAATTTATAATAGGTTTTTAAATATATTCTTCAGCATTATGTCAGCTATTGTTCTGACTTGTTCAAGTTATCCTCAATATCAGTCTTCTCCTATTTATTGGGGCATGGGGAAGCTTCAGCAGTTGAATATATAATCATTTTTTGGAAGTAATTGTCTTAGGTTATGATATATTCATCAATTGTTAGTCAAGTTTAACTTTTGCAGCCATTTATTCAATCAAATGAATTCGTCCACTTTTTTAAAGTTGACCTATTCTCGGCAACATTTTGACTGGGCCTGGGATTTTTCGCTTGCTAAAGACGAGTAGAAAGTTCTAAAACTCTCTCTCCGTTCATCAAATAAAATTGAATAACCGATCATACTACCCTATAATACTAAGGGTTGTTTGGGCGTGATTAAATAGAATGTCTGGGAGTTCATATGTTTCTTAAAGAGTTCAAATGTCTGTGTGTTAGTGTATAGAGTTATTTGGTCTGAGTTTATGTTTATATTTGGGGGTGCGAGATCATTTGGTTGGGTTCATATAGTCTTTTTATGGACTTAGAGTTGGTTATTGTTTGGTATTTTATGCAGTTTTCATAACTACTAAATAATATCTTTTATGATTTACTATTTTGTTTTGAAATTTTTTTTATTAATAATTCTACCATCTTTGTTTGATAAAATATGATTTGCATTTTTTTCTTTTTATATTTCAAACATTTCTTTCTTTCTTTTCTTTCATTTCTTTCTCTTTTTGGGCAATGAAAAACAATTAACTTCATTACATTTTTATAGAAAATTGGTTAAATATAAATGAAAAACAACTGAAATCAAAAACTTTTGGATTTATATATAAATTATTCTGTCAACTGGATTTTACATTATAATCTTCTTTTTTTCTTTCTATTGTAGCTACTGAGGTATATTACTTAATGTCATTGAGAATTTTTCATTTAATTAAATCTCCCCATCATTTGATATATCAAATGGAAAGTACCATCTATTTTTTCAAATCACGTATACTAATATTGCATCTAAATTTGAAGATGATATCAAAGGAATAAAATCTATTATATTTCACTAATTCATTGCTTTGAAAATGTTGTCATGAATTTTTAATGTTTTGTTATGATTCTACATACTTTTTCAACTACATTATAACTTTGTCACTGTAAATATTCTTAACACTCATTTATATGTTTAAAATCATTACGTATAAAATGGATTAATGTACAAAACTAATTTTTTTTTTTATATAATCAACAACCTACAACATATTAAAATCTATTCAATCTTAATAGTAGTCGAAGTGTGATTCAAAGTTGATTATGGAAGATGACTTTTTGCCTAAAGTGTGTAGTCGATGTGTGTTGTCGAGCCTGAAGTTGGTCACATTGGAAGGTTATTTGGAGTTGGTTGTCGAAGTTTTGGTCATGCAGTTAGTTTTCAAATCCCGGATTGGTTTTGGCGAAAGTGTATGTTATTTGATCATTAAATAGATTTCATGGAATTGTAGTCGGAGGTGATATCGGAGCCCAAGTAGGTACATGAAGTGGATTAGAGTTGGTTGTCGAGATTTTTTCGGAAAGGTGTTGTCGAATCTCGAGGTTGGTTCGTCGAAGTTCTGCTCAATGTGTGATTATCGAAATGATTTTTCATCGAAGTTTTGTAATTCAGAGGTGGTTTTGGATTCTATAAGGGTTTTCAGGTTGGTCATTCAAATTTTTTGTCGAGCCATTGGTCTTCCGGAGTTGGTAGTTACGAAAATTGGTTCGTCGGAGTTGGGTCATCGGAGTTGGTTGTCAAGGACAAAATTTGTTTCAGAGTGGATCATGCAAACGGTTGTGGAGCTCATAGTTGGTCGTCGAAGCTGTCACTAAGGTGGTTGTTCGGAGTCTAGGATTTCGTCGCTAGAATTGTCATCGGATGGTGATTTTGGAGCCTGGAGTTGGTCGTCAGTTGTCACGGAGGTGATTGTCGGAAGCTGAGTGGTTCGAGATTTTCATCGGAGGTGTTGTCCGGAGCCGAAGTTAGTTCTCATGAGTTGTGGTAGTGGCTGATAGTGGAGCACTAAAAATGGAGAAGGGAGAGTTTAGGGTGAGTTGGTAAATGATATACCAAACTCAACTCACTAACATTTAAAGTTGTGGTAACAATAGTTAGTATATTATACCAATCAAACTCAACTTCATTTGGTGATCAAACGTCCCCTAAATACTACAATACAAGACCGTTTGATCTGCAAGGAATGCACAATTTAGTTTCCAGTTAGATTAATTATTTGTTAAAAGCGATAAATGGGGTGTCGTTTGTGTGTGGGTTGAAAAGCAAGTATAGAAATTAAAATGATAGATGTAATATACAAGAAATAAAATGTCAATATCCAGTTTAGAAGTATCCCAATAACTTGTTTGATCATAGATCACATATATATTCTATATCTGTTAAAGCTTAGTCCAATTACCTAAAAAAATAGGTGAGAGTCCAATTTATCAAATTAGTTCAATTTAATTTAGATAAAGTATTTTAATTTAATTTGGACTAACAATATTGAGACTTGGGATTATGTAAGGTGAATATTCAATTCCAAGAGCCTAATTAAACATTCAATAATTATACTTCCTAGGTCGATAGAGCAATGTTGTTCATCCATGATTAATGAATTCCAAGTATAACTATCCTTTTGCTACCTTGGATCAAATGTTATATCACGTTATTGTATTTAATGCCTAGCTAATGATTGTACATCTTCAAGTTGAAAACACAACCATAAACATGCAAAACAGTATACTGGAATGCTTGAATATTGTTGTGTAGTGCTACGAACAATCAAGTACAGCGTCTCCTAGGGTTAAAAAGTGCACTACTTAAAATTTCTAATCCTAGTGGCAATCGTTTTGTAATTTCAAGAAAATCTCTTTATAATATTGTTCTCCTTTGCACCGCCATAGACATAGCTAACACTATTAGTGGACCACATATATCTCTGTGTGTCGATCTCTTTTATGTTTTTTAATTATATTTAATTGTATATTGTAACAAACTGGTATTAGAGCGGCGTCGTTAGGGCTTTTTGATAAATTGCATTTGTTCGACGATTAAAAATGTCTAGCATTGAACGTAAAATCATGTCAAAATTCACAGGAGGAACCAATTTCGGTTTATGGCATATAAAGAAGCGATCCTTTCTAAAGTAGCAGAAGCTGTGGTCGTCGTGATTGGTAGGTCGAAGAAGGTTTCATGGATAGACGAGGAATGCAATTACTCCTAAGGAGAAGGCTCAATGCGATGATAATGTTGTATTGGCTGACGACACTATTGGATTTTATGTTCTAAAACTCGTGTTTTGTTAACAATAAATCATATTTTATATCAATAAAGATTTTATTGAAGTGTGATTTCAATAAATTAGTTATTGAATATATGAATTGCTTCAGTTATGTTTAGGAAAAATACATACACTTAATGATTCATGGTATTACATCTGTACTTGATTTGGTTTTGTGAAGCATATTAGGAGAGATTTTTTTGCTTCAAAATTCATTTCATTCTTCTTTCTTTATTATTTAATTATTAATTAATTATATATACATATATGTCATACCCTTCAAATCCTTTGAAGTCTTTTTCTTAGAAATATGGTTATGCTTTTTTCTATTAGGTTGTGGCTTCCTATGAAGATTGAAGTTAAAGTAATCAATGATCAATTTTATTGCAAACAAATAATTGTGGTTTTTGCTTAGTCTGTTTGGACCAATAATCCAATACATGGTGTCACTGACAATTTTTTTATTGTAATATTTAAATTAATTTTGTAATGTTAATGTAATAAACAGATTATATTTGCAGGCTGGTACATGGTAGCACAAAAAAAATATTAGGAAATTAGGTTTTACCTCTTTTGAACTCAAACATTCAAATCATATTGTATCTTTCTCTAATAGAAATTGAAGCCTCAGTTATCGTAGTAATAAATTTTTTGCCGATAATATCATCGAATCGTTTAAAGGTAATTTAATACAGTATATCATTGCAATATATCATAATATTTTGTGCACAATTGAGTATTTTTCGTCTAATAATTATCGCTGAAATACAATATTTTAATGGGAGATTTTCAAATTAAAAAAATAAGGTAATTATTTAACAGAATAGAAAATTTAATCTTACTTTAATATATGCTGATAGAAAATCATATCATTGTCTAATTAGTGATAAGTAACTGATAGATCTATTATCCTTGATACCTTTGATACTTATCTAGTGACAGAAAACTATACGAGTTATATTATTGATAGAGCCTGCTTTGTGAACCCAGATTTCCATTTTTCCTATCTGAAATCCTTAACATTTATTGAAAAATTGGCTAAGTGTGAAGCCAAAAGGAACAATTGTTTGGGTATTAGGAAACATTAATGCATTAAGATGAGACTGAGTTTAGTACATGGCTTAAAAAGAAAGGCAAACCATGCAGTTTTGTAAGGTTGGCGCATAATTGGCCGAGGCATTGGCAAGAGGTATTGCCTCAGTTTGCTCATGCGTGAGTTTGTTGTAAGCCGGAGTGGAGAGAGCGAGAGAAAGTCTTGAGCTTAAGATTAGGTATGATGATCGCAGTGTTGAGGCGACGCTGAGGGGTGCACTAAAGGCAAATTGTGTAACTACACACGAGATTAAGCGGTGTGAGAAATGCGCTATCTATAATCGAGCCATAATGAATAGGCAAATGACACTACACAATCGATGTAAGCCCTAGACGATTAACGTGGAATTTGGGTGATAGCAGACTAAATGATTAGACTATACGAATAGCATTAAGCGTTGAGCGGATACTAGAACGATGAGTGCTAGACTCTAGACGATGCGTAGGTGCTAGCGATAAATTACGACGATATGGAGAATGCTAAATCGATGGGCGTTTGCGCGATAGACGCAGGTCTTGAACGATGACACTATGCGATTGAAAGGATGCGATTATGACCGATAGAGCGTCAAACTGGCACGATATGAAGCTAAACGATAGGTGCGCAAGCTAAGCGATTGGCGTATGGCAAGATTCGTTGAGAGCGAGATCGCTAAAAGTGAGCATTTTTGCTAAATTAAATTGATGTCTACACGATGGGGCATTTTAGGTGCTATGTGATGGATGGAGGCACTAAATTTATTACTAGCAAGAGATTCATTAGACGATGGAAGCTAAGCAATTGATTGTGCAAGAGCTGCACGCAATGGACTAAGTAATGGAGGTAGTGTTGAAGGCTTTGCTGTTACGACAAGGCTATTGAGCTTCCCTCGGACAAATGCCTGGCACGAGAGGATGGTTAGACTTGAGTTATAGAATCTGGACGAGATTAAGTTTCTGCAAAGGAATCTACTGCATGAAGGAAGACAACTTCAAGATAGGTGTGTGGCATATAGAGTTAGGTGAATAGCAAAAGGAGTAGCGTGGTTACGCAAACATTGGTTGTAAACACTTCATAGAGTAAGAGGGTTCATAAGCATTATGGAGAGACTTAGAAGAATAGAATGATATTTCATTTTAGCCTACTATAATCACCACAAGATATTCCACTCAATTATAAGCATAATCCTCTTATAAGATCGTAAGGGAAAGTAGTTTAAAAGTGATTTTTAAGGAGCCATGCTTTGATTATGAAGGGCGGAGTTTGATCATGAATTCCAAGAGATAAGGAAATTGTTGCCGACAATAAGAATCTGTTAGAAGTAGTGTTGAAAATAAGGGTTATTAACCTAGGGGATTTAATGTAATTGGTGTAGACCCTAGAGTGTTTCCTACTGTGCTAATTTATTACAGTGTGTCCTGTTGTATTTAGTGTATCAGATTAAAATAATAAAAAAAGATCTCTATATGGTGTTTTTCTCCCCTGTACTAGGGTTTCACAAAACTAATGTTGTATTCTTTTCATCTACGCTTTTATTTTTGAAATATGGTATTCAGAGCTAGGTGACGAACCCTAGCCGTTATGGAAGAGTAAATCAGAACAATCATTCTTCTGGCAGATGAAAATTTGAGTTTTGACATGAAGTACGACTATTTCAGTGACTGTAAAGAGAATGGTTTCCAAGGCAAGCCTCTACCTTGGAGTTGCTTTCGGGCTTCAACAAACAGTTCAATGAGAAGCCGTCGTCAGTGGGGGGCACACCGCACACACGATTAGGGAAGCTACCGATCGACGGACAGATAGATCGCGAGACAACAGATCTGATCGTTCCAGGTTTGAGGGTGGTTGCCTTCCGGTTGTCTTGGAGTCAGCTGACGCCGTACTCAAGAACCACTGTGCAGTTTGGGTTCACGCGATCAGCAAGCTTGCATTCAGAGTCACGATCGATTTTCCAAAGCCAATGCCCAACGAATGTAGCTTGGGTTCGACCGACCTTCCACACTTCAAATGGTATCGAATCGAGTCTGTCGTTGTCAAACATGCTTAACAACAGAGATCTTTTCAACCGGCGATCTACTACCAACGTCGCGTAGCTCATCCAGCCAACCGATGATCTTGAGTTGTGCCGGTTTGGCTAGGTTTCTTCACAGTTGCTGGCACCTCTTCAAGCGATACTTGCCTTCCAGCGGGTATGTCTGTATTCAGCAGATAGTAGCAAGCCCGGTTCCAGCTGCTTGTTGGTTCGACCCATTACTAGACAATTGTGAGAAAACTTGGTGGCTTATCTGCAACCAAAAAAATTCAGATTTGGATACAATGTTTGGCGGAAATCCCAATTCGGTGTTACTGTCTATTCAGAGAATTCCAATAAACTCGTTCCCTGTTTTGTCGAATTGTTTTTATTTTCATCTGATTCAAATGGGCAATTCTGCATTGACTTCTTGTAGGGGAAAAATTAAAAATGGCTAGAATATAGTTATCTGGTCCAATAAATTCGAATGGCATTGGAAGGGCAGTCACAAATATTGGGTACCTGACAGGAAAGATTCCATAAGCAGCACCAGGCGATCCACAAAAGAATCTGGAAAAGAGGAAGACTTCACTGTTAGCTTTGCTTTGGTTGAATAGTATGGAGCCTCAAATAGGAGACCAATTATTGTATGCTTCAAACCGTCAAGGATATCTGAAGGCAGCACAAGATTTGTACTATAAAGAAACAGAATGCCTCTCGACTATATTACACTCCACAACAAGGTCCATGAATGTCAAACCAAGGATCCAATGGACGTTAATCTTGATTTTACAAAACTGATCAATGCTATGGCAGAGAATGATGGACTTTGTGTCAGAGAGGATTTATGGAAATGGCTTAAAGAAGGTCTCAGTACTGAAAATTGTTAAGGCGAGTGTTGGTTTTACGTGTTCCTTGGGCTAGATTAAAATCCTAAATTCAATGGAATCCGATAATCGAAATATTGGGCTCCAACGCCGACTGCTTAACTTAGAGAGTCTGCTCTGAAATTACGGCTTCAAGTAGGTCGATCATGTGCTATGAATAATCCCATTACCTAACTGACGCAGCTAACTTTGTTGCAAAGTCGCTTAGTGTTGTATAGACTGATGAAAAACCCTACCTGTGTTGTGAAATTGTAAAAAGCTCTGAACAAAGACTGTGTTGGAAATGCGCAGGAAGCTCTCCAAAACAGCCGCGTGACGACATCTCTATGACAAATTATACTAGTTGCTGCCTAGTAACTGGACGTCAATAGCAATGAACAGAATTAAAGCAGTCTTCCATTTACAGTAGGAACAACTTGAGTAGGTTGGGGGTGATGCAATTGCACAATCAGTTAATTTCCCTTTATTTGGCCTGATTAGTTATAATATGGTAAAAAAACCAATGGATATAGGGACTTTAAGGTCCACAAATAATCTTACAAGTTCTTCAGAAATTATTGATGTCATATAACCAAGTAACTGGTATGAGCGTATTCGCAATTGTCAGACGGGTCTTTTGCCCCTGTGCGGGGAAAAGCCCAAATATCTCTCCGTTGACGGTTTAATCTCTCGTGACACCTACTCAATTGCCTAAAAATATCGTATAATTTGTTTTTTGTCAATAAAAATTACACAAAAGGATTGAATGTGATAATAGGCAATTTTCTCTACTGATATTCCATTTTGTTTCAAGATCTGATAATCGGGGATGAAGATTGCCACTGTCCAGGCATGATAGAGGATCTACTTCTCTTCGAAGAAGCTATTTCTCTAGAGATTGATCATCAACTGAGTTTTGTCATAATTTCTCTGTTTTTCTAAAAATGACTTTATTGTGGCATTTCCGTTAAGGACATCCGATTTTTAATATATGAAGTAAAATTTTATTTCACATTCTAATTTCGCTATGTTTAATACTCATTTTAAATATGTGATGTGTGTTTCGTGCAAGCAAAATCTGTTTCTTTCGTCATCAGTTACAACCTTGAGTTCCTTTCCCTTTATAGATTAGGGTCCCTCACTAGTTACTATTCCCTAGAAAAATGTGTGTTTGTCACATTTATAGACGAGTCAACACCCCTTTACTAGTTTTCTCATTCGACATGAACAGTGTCATCTTTTTTCACAACAATTTTTATAAGCTATGATTACCGATTTAAACAAAGGATTGGAGATTTTACGAAGTGAATAATGCGGCGAAGAATTTTCAATGCCTTCTTTCAGCGGATTCTTGTTTCTAAGGGGAATTGTCACTAGAGTCGTGTGCTTACACTCCGCAATAAAATGGAGTAGCTGAGCGTAAAATCGTCATCTTGGTTGAAGTTTAGCCCGGTCTCTTTATTATCTGCCATCTTCCGTCATACCTATATGGAGGATGCAGTCTCACTGTGTCCATCTCATTTAATCGGAATGCCCTATTCATATATTCTTAATCTTCATACTTCTTTAGAATTTTTTAAAGGTCTTTTCAACCACTCGATTAATCTCTGATGTTCCTCTTCGGGTTTTGGTTGTTTGTCTATTTGTTCACTCTCCATAAGTGTTTATCCACTCTGTCATCTCGTAAGTACTATGTCTCAATGGATGTCACACTTCCTCGAGGATTAGCGTTTTTCCTGTAGTCTATTACCTTAAGGGGGAGACTGAATGAAGAGACTAATTGGTCATCATTTATGCTATTCCCTTAGAAATTCAGCTTCATTCAAACCTTGTCTAACCTAGTTCTAAGCATGACAGTCAGGTCTTCCTACCAACCAAATTCCTGAGAAAACTTAACTTATAGGAAGAATCTAGGAAGGAAGCACAGTGTCACCTAGTTGAGCAGACTGTCGGCTCAGTTACATGAGTCGACCCGCATTTTTCAGATCAGGTATTGTTATCTCTTCTCC
>NC_052360.1:51198657-51200359 GCF_009727055.1 Benincasa hispida | reverse complement strand
TCCGCTTATCAGCATAAATTTTCTGCCTATCTCGAGCCGTCGTAAGATTATCTCTTATAATCTTAAAGTTATCTGATGTCTGTTGTACAAGTTCTGGACCTAGTAATTTCCTTTCACCAACTTCATTCCAGCATATCGAAGTCCTACATGGTCTTCCGTATAGCGCTTCATATGGTGCCATTCCGATACTCGAATGGTAGCTGCTGTTATACGCAAATTCAATTAACGATAGATCCGTATCCCAACTGCCTTTGAATTGCAACACACATGCCCTCAGCATGTCTTCCAATGTCTGGATTGTCCGCTCAGACTGACCATCCGTCTGTGGATGAAAAGCGATACTGAAATATAACTTGGTCCCCAAAGCTTTCTGCAAACTAGGCCAAAACTTTGATGTAAATCTGGAGTCTCTAACTGATACAATTGAAACTGGAGCTCCAAACTGACTTACGACTCGATCAACATATAGCTTAGCTAGTTGGTCCCGGGTATATGTGGCTTTAATAGGTAAAAACTTAGCTGTTTTTGTCAATCTATCCACAATTACCTATATACCATCATATCTTGCAAGTGTCTTAGGTAATCCATATAAGAAATCCATCGTAATATATTCCCACTTCCATTCTGGTACTGGGAGTGGATTAAGTAATCCTGCTGGTTTCTGTTTCTCTGGTTTAACTTGTTGACATATTAGACACTTGTCAATATACTCCACTATTTCTTTTTTCATACCCGGCCACCAGTACGATTTCTTTAATGTTTTGTACATCTTTGTACTGCCTGGGTGCATAGCATATGCCGAACTATGTGCTTCTTCTAGGATAGCTTGTCTAAGAGCTAAATCCTTAGGTACGCAAATCCTACCCTCCTTTAGTAGCACTTTGTCTGTTCTTAGTTAATAGTCCGTCCTCGATCCTTTATCCACTTCTTCAGCTAACTTCTGAAGATGAGAATCCTTTAATTGCTCACGTAGAATATTTTCTACAAGAGTAGGATGTACTTGAAATAAGGCTAGTAATTCTCCTTTTCGACCTATTGATAATGCTGCCTTAGCATTATACAACTCATGGATCAATCTACCCTTCACTGAATTAATACTAGCTCCAGCTGATCTAGTTTTTCGACTTAAAGCATCAGCTACCACATTTACTTTACATGGGTGATAGTCAATTGTACAGTCATAATCTTTAATCAATTCAAACCATCTTCTCTGTCTTAAGTTTAGTTCCTTTTGATCAAAGATATGCTTTAGACTCTTATGGTCTGTAAATATATGACATCGCTCACCAAACAAGTAATGTCTCCACAATTTTAGAGCTAACACAACTGCTGCTAATTCTAAGTCGTGTGTAGAGTAAATACATTCATGCTTCTTTAACTATCGTGAAGCATAGGCTACTACTTTTTCCTCCTGCATCAGCACACATCCCAATCCTTGTCGAGATGCATCAGAATAAACCTCAAACCCCTTAACTGGTGTAGGTAGACTTAATACTAGTGCTGATATTAACATTTGTTTCAGCACTTGGAAACTATGCTCGCATTCTGGCGACCATTCAAACTTCACATCTTTTCTGGTCAGGTTTGTCAATGGAAGGGCTATCTTAGAGAAACCCTCCACGAATCTCCTACAATAATCTGCTAAACCCAGAAAACTGCGTACTTCGGTTACATTCAGGGGTCGTTCCCAATTAACTATTGC
>NC_052360.1:51155165-51198172 GCF_009727055.1 Benincasa hispida | reverse complement strand
CTCAAATCTATCTCAGAGAACACCGTTTTTCCCTTTAACTGATCGAAGAGATCATCTATACGAGGCAATGGGTACTTATTCTTAATGGTCACTTTATTCAACTGTCTATAGTCTATGCATAATCTAAGAATACCGTCTTTCTTCTTAACAAACAAGACTGACGCTCCCCAAGGTGATACACTGGTTCTAATGTACCCCTTATTCTTCCTGTAATTGAACTTTTAACTCTTTCAACTCCGTTGGGGCCATCCTATATGGTGCTTGGGATATAGGTGCAGTACCAGGAATTAACTCAATAGTAAATTCCACTTCCCTATCAGGCGGTAAGCTTAGTAATTCTTCAGATAACACATCTAAGAATTCTTGTACTACCGGTACATCCTCAGGTTTTAGTTTCGTATCTTGGGAAACTACCACAGATGCTAAATAAGCTTCACATCCTTTACTCAACAATTTTCTAGCTTTTACCGCTGATATTAAACTTCCTGGGAGTATTCTTTTACTTCATACCAGAGTTATTTCTTTTTCACCGGGTTTCCTAAACACTATTTCTCTTCTAAAGCAATCCATAGTGGAATAGTGTTTACTTAGGAAATCCATACCTAAGATAACATCAAATTCTAGTAATTCTAATGGAATCAAGTCAACCCAAAAACTTTGGTCTCCAAGAATTACTTCACAATTCCTATTATACTCATGTACCACTAGTATATCTCCTACAGGCGTAGAGATAAATAATTCCCCATCCATACGTTCAGGTATTTTATCTATATGTAATGCACACATACTAGATATGAATGGGTGTGTAGCACCAGGATCAAATAATGCATAAGCGGATTGATTACATAAAGTTATCGTACCAGTTACGACATCTAGAGCTTCTTCCGCTTCCTGGTGTGTCATAGCATATATTCTACCCTATTGCTGCTGCGGTTGCTGTTGGGGTCGTCCAGCTACCCCTTTCTGCTTAGCTACACCGGATCCCTCACCTCTAGTTCCGGTCGTTCTAGGTTGGTTTACCGTCTGTGTTACTTGTCTTTGTTCATTTTGTGTTCCACGACCTAGCTGAGGACAATCTCTTTTGAAATGCCCAGCTTGTCCGCACTGGAAACACACATTCTTATTACCATAGCATACTCCTGTATGAGGTTTACCACAGTTTACACACAGCGGTTTCCTCCCCCTACTAGACGCCGATTCACTAGCACGACCTGATACTGATCTACCACTTTTTTTAGCTACAGGTCTGGACTTCTTTCGACTCAAACTTTGTAGGCTCATGCCTCCAAAACTCTTTATCCCCGACTGTCCAGAGAACGAGGATCTAAATTTTTTACTTCTTGTTTCTCCAGGCACTCTAAACTGTCCTTCTCCTGGTTGAAGTTCATCCTCTTTCGCTACACTCTGCTCTACTCGGATAGCGGTCTCAACTAACTGAGTGAAATTCACCAAATTAGATGTAGAGGTAACAGGTGTACATATTTTTCTTCTTAGGCCACTCTCAAATCTCCTACACCTCTCCTTCTCTTCCGGGATGATCGGAAGAGCATACTGAGATAACTCAGTAATTTTTTGCTCATACTCAGCAACTGTCATCACTCCTTGAGTTAGCTTAAGGAATTCCTCCCTCTTCGCATCTTTAAAAGAACTAGGGTAGTATTTATCCTCAAATACTTGTCTAAACTCAGACCAAGTCATAGTTTCTGAACTACTCCTTCTAGCCTCTATCACTTTCCACCATTTCTCAGCCACTTTTTGAAGCAAGAATGCCGATAACTCAACCTTACGGTCCTCAGGCATCTCATAACTTTAAAACACTTCTCAATCAAATCCAACCAGATTTCAACATCTAATGGATCTGTGGTTCCATCGAACGTCGTGGCTCCTAAAGCTTTCAGCCTCTCGACGCCGAATTTCTTTTCTGGATTGTTTTGAATCGATCCTACACTCGTCACTAATCTTTGAGTGACTCGTTTTCAGAAGTTGCCTCCTGTTCTACTAAGTCTCTAACTCTTTTCCCCTTCGGATCTGGGTCTGACGAGACTTAGGGACTTCCACTGGTTGGGTCAATATTCCTCTTCTCAGCCTGTTTGCTCGGTCTGCCTCTTTTCCTTAGCATCTTTGCCTAGTTATTAAGTACACATGTTAGGGACTTATCTATGGGACTTAATCTAATGCATGAACTCTCTCTTTCACCCAAAATCTTATGTTTTAGTACTAAGCTATCTTAAATCTTTCCCAAACTTACGTATAACCCATCCTTTAATACCAAGTTGGTATCAACTAATTCCTCAATTATCCCAAAAACTTAACCACTGATACCAAACTGTCACACCCCACCCCAGATCACCCTTTTAGCCTAGAGAAGGGCGTGACTGCAGTAGTTATCAACCTTTAGGCTGACACTTACTGCCTAAAAACTCTTGCAGAATAACTCTGATACCAAATACAAATTATATGCAACGGGACGGCTGTAGGCCCACAATTTATTAACTTAGAAACTTAATATGTTTAGAGTATTTACAACATTAGATTTACAAGTCCCAAAACCCACAACCCTAGTCTCTATATGAACAATAGTAACATGTGTACAATATTAACAATAACCACCTAGCAAATGGTTACAAGTCTTTTGGTCCTTTAGTGGCAGAGCAGATACTAAGCTGTCTTCAGAGGATTTAACCGCTACCTGTGGGGGGGAAAAACAAAAATATTTGAAAATGGAGTGAGCTTACGGCTAGTGAGTGACCGAGAAAACATAGTAAATTCTCATGCATAATTTCAGAAAATAGTTTTATCTGAAATATAAACTTTTGCAGCATAAATATTTTCGAAGCGTAATGTATATAAAACTGTTTTAAACATAAAACAGTAAAATCATTTCTCAAGTCAAAGTACTGTATATCTAATAAAATAATCCCAACACGAACTACTAGTCCAGAGAGAACCCTTTTGCTCAATCTCTGACTTTATTCACCTGTAGCCACACTAAGTACCTTCACACATTAGGTACTACTGCTCAGATACCTTCTCCTTGCACTTCAGTATCGAGCTACTAGGATACCTTCTCAAACGTACTTTAGTACCAATAGATACCTTCTCCTTGTACTTTAGTATCTAGTTGGGTGTATGCCTTCTCCTTGTACTTTGGCATCACATTTTACCAAAACTATTTATAAACAACTTTTCTCTTTAAAGCATGTAGAGTATAATACATATACAACATGGCTTTAAAGATGGTAACGCATGCTGGATAAAATCAATACATATACATATGTAAATAGTTTTTCAACAATAAGCATGCGTTCACAACACAATTCAGATCTTACTTGGAAACCACTTTATAAAACTAGTAGGCATGAGAATTATTTTTGCAAACATGCTTTCTGTAAAATGTTTGCAATCCAAACAGTTTAAAAACGTTTTAGTTTGAAAACATTTTAGCCACTCACCTCGAACTCTTAGGAACTTTTCACTCTAGTAGCTCCTCGGGTCCCTTTTTCACCCCTAGAATCTAGATTCAACTTACAATTTAGATTACTTATAGTTCCGAACCTTATTTGGAAATATTTCCTTGTAAAAACTTATTATAAAATGTCTGAGGAATCTTACTTTAAATTTTTAGCTCAGAATTCCTCGTGGTTTGGCCAAAATCTCAAAATCTTGAAGACTGGCCCAGACTGATCCGACAGTCTGACCCTTCTGCCTTCTTCTCAACCTCCAGCCCAGTTCCTTTGAGCCTTTTCCTCCGACAGCCTTACTCTGAAAACTAAACTTCTAGAGCTTTCATGGATTTAGAATCACTCCAAACGTACGAGTATATTGGAAGATCTCCTTGTCCAAAGTTGACACATTCCTCTGAACCCTCAGTGCTCTCTACCTTCTCTACGAAATTTATGATTTTTGTGTGATTTGAAAATGAAATCCCAACTCCCTATTTATAAACATTCAAATTGCTCGTGGGATTGACAACACCTACTTGGCTGCATGGCCAAATGTTTAATCCTCCCTTTATCAACGTAAGCTGACTTCATCTTGGTTCAATGTGTTCTTCCTAAACGCATCCAACACAATTTCTTAGGGTTTAAGAATTTCTCTTAATCGGACACCTAGATTTTAATTGACGTTTTTCCTGACGTCTTCAAGCTTTGTTTGTATTCAAATTAGGGTTTTTACATGAATAATCCACCCCAACGCGTCCAAATACATTGCCCAGATACTTGCTCGGCCATTCAATGCATAGGCGAGGCGTGGGCGTGACGTTCGAATCGGACAAAGAAAGGTTAACGCATAGGCGCTCTCGCTCTTTCCGCTCTCGGCAGTGTCGCTCTGTCCACTCTCGGCAGTGTCGCTCTCTCCCACTTTCTTGCTAGTTTCGCTCTCTTCACTCTCGCTCTCTCCCGTTTCCTCTCCAATCTCAATGATCTCGCTCTCAACGATCTCGCTGATCTCAGTCTCACCGATCTCGCTGATCTCACTCTCACCGATCTCGCTCTTAGCTACTGCGAACGTTGTTCTCCGTACACGTTTGCTCACCACTTTGATGATACTTTTACACAGATTTTCCAAATTTTTCCAAACTAATTTCCCATATTTTTCGCATTTCACATAAATTCCATTTTTTTCTCAATCCTTCAGCCATAACGCATTTCACATAACTTCTCTATACTTAGCCGAAATTTCACAAACTCAATTTCCATATTATTCCACACTAGCTCAACCTATTTATTATTTTTCCCCAACTTTTCCAACTCAATTCCATATTTGTCTTTTCAAATCCCCATCCCTTCTTCACCATTTCATACTAACTTTCTCATCAACCTCCTCAACTTATTTATACAAATTTAAATAGAAACACACAATTAAGTGGAAAATTAAGACAATTTAAATAAGAAAACACACTTACGTGTAAAATTGGGATTCGGGGTTCACATTTTTCTTCCTTCCATCTATAATTTTTTTTACTATTTTCTCATGATTTTTAAAGGAGAATAATTTTATTTAGATTATTTTGTGTTAATTTTAAATGGAGTAAATAACTCACTAATTTCTATTTAATAGATATTGAGTTGAGAACTTAAGACTAGATAATTACTACCAGAAAATATCTCGTGAACTATAATTGCTACTTCATAGATATTGAGTTGGGAATTTAAGACCATATAATTATTAGGTTAAATTATAAATTTAGTTTTTTTGGTTTAGAAAAATTTAGAATTTAATTTATATGGTTTTATAAATATTTCTTTCAGATTATTGTCAGCTATTGCTTCTGACTTGTTCAAGTTATCCTCAATATCAGTCTTCTCTATTATCTGGGCATGGGGAAGCTTCAGCAGTTGAGATTATAATATCATTTTTTGGATAGTATTTGCTAAGGTCTATGTATAATTCATCAATTGGTTGAGTCAAGTTGTACCTTTTTGCAGCCTTTGATTCAATCAAATGAATCTGTCCACTTTTAAAGTGACCCTATGTCTCCGGCAACATTTTGACTGGGCTGGGATTTTCGTTGACTAAAGGACGAGAGAAAAGGTGTCGTAAACCTCTCTCCGTCAATCAAATAAAATTTGAATTATACCGATCAATACTACCTATAATACTAAGGGGTTGTTTGGGCGCTGAGTTGAGATAGAATGTCTGGAGTTCATATGTCTGTAGAGTTCATATGTCTGTGTTTAGGGTATAGAGTTATTTGGTCTGAGTTTATGTTTATATTTGGGGTGCAGAATCATTTGGTCTGGGTTCATATGTCTGTTTTTGGGATGTAGAGTTGAGTTTATATGTTTGGGTATTTTATGCAGTTTCATTAACTCTAAATAATATGCTTTTATGATTACTATTTTTGTTTTGAAATTTTTTTATTCAATAATTCTACCCATCTTTGTTTGAATAAAATATGGATTGCAATTTTTTCTTTTAATTTTCAAAACATTTCTTTCTTTCTTTCTTTCTTTCTTTCTTTTTTGGGCAATGAACAACAATTAACTCATTACATTTCTTATAGAAATATGGTTAAATAAAATGAAAAACTAAACTGAAATCAAAACTTTTGATTATAGCTAATTTTTCTCAATGAATTTTATTATCATCTTCTTTTTCTTTCTTCTTATTGTTGCTCTATACTTTTACTATGTCATGAATTTTTTTTTTTAATTAAATCTCCCCCATCATTGTAACAGTCAATGGAAAGTCACCACATTTTTTCAACAGTTTCACTTTCATTTCCTCTAAATTTGGAGGATCATCAAAGAATAAATCTCTATTTTTTACTAATTCTTGCTTGAAAATGTTTCAGGAATTTTTTTAATGGTTTTTTGTTATATATTACATACTTTTCAACTACATATATACTTTTCGTGTAAATATTCTTAACACTCATTTGATATGTGAAATCATTACGTATAAATATTGCATTTAATGTACACAAAATAATTTTTTTTTTATATAATCAACAACCCTACAACATACTTTAAAAGTCATCAATCTTATAGTAGTCGAAAGTGGTGGTCAAAGTTGATTATGGAAGATGACTTTTGCTAAAGTTTGTAGTCGGATGTGGTTGTCGGAGCCTGAAGTTGGTCACATGAAGGTGTATTGGAGTTGGTTGTCGAAGTTTGTCATCGCAGGTAGTTTTCAAATCCCGGATTTGGTTTGGCGAAAGTGTATGTTGAAGTTGATCATTAAATATGATTTCACTGGAGATTGTAGTCGGAGGTGACTATCGGAGCCCAAAGTTAGTCACATGAAGGTGGTATTAGAGTTGGTTGTCGGAGTTTTTTTTCGAAGGTGGTTGTCGAAGTCTCGAGTTGGTCGTCGAAGTTGCTCGCTCAATGGTGATCATCGAAGATGATTTTCATCGAAGTTTGTAATCAGAGGTGGTTGTTGGATTCTATGAAGGGGGTTTTCAGAGTTGGTCATCAAATTTTGTTGTCGGAGCCATTTGGTCTTCGGAGTTGGTAGTACGAAAGTGGTCGTCGGAGTTGGGTCATCGAAGTTGGTTGTCAAAGGACAAAATTTGTTGTCAGAGTTGGTCATGCAAAGGTTGTGGGAGCTCATAGTTGGTCGTCGAAGCTGTCACTAGAGGTGGTTGTCGGAGTCTAGATTTCGTCGCTAGAATTGTCATCGGAGGTGATTTTTGGAGCCTGGAGTTGGTCGTCAGAGTTGTCACCGGAGGTGATTGTCGGAGCCTGGAGTTGGTCGTCAGATTTTTCATCGGAGGTGGTTGTCGGAGCCCGAAGTTAGTTCTCAGAGTGTGGTAGTGGCTGATAGGTGGAGCCACTAAAACATGGGAAGAAGGGAGAGTTAGGGTGAGTTGGTAAAATATACCAACTCAACTCCACGAACATTTAAAGTTGGTGGGCTAACAATGAGTTAGTATATTATACCAACTCAACTCAACTCATGTTGGTGAGTCAAACGTCCCCTAAATACTACAAGTAGCAAGACCGGTTTGATCTGCAAGGAAGCACAAATATTAGTTTCTCATAGTTAATTATTTTGTTAAAGCGATAAATGGGGGTTTTGTGTGTGGGTTGAAAAGCAAGTATAGAAAATTAAAATGTAGAATGTAAATTACAAGAAAAGTAAAAATGTCATATCCTAGTTTTTAGAAGTATCCCCAATTACTTGTTTGATCATAGATTCATCATATTAATTTCTATATTGTCTAAGCTTAGTCAATTCACCTAGAAAAAATAGGTGAGAGTCCAATTTATCAAATTAGTCAATTTAATTAGATGAGAAGTATTTTAATTAATTTGGACTAACAATATTGAGACTTGGGATTATGGTAAGGTGAATATTCAACTTTCAAGAGCCTAATTAAACATTCAATATGATTCTTCCTAGGTCGATAGAGCAATGTTGTTCATCATAGATAATGAATCACAAGTATAACTATCCTTTTGCTACCTTGGATCAAAATGTATATATCACGTATTGTAATTTAATGCCTAGCTAATGATTGTACATCTTCAAGTAGAAACACAACCATAAACATGCAAAGACAGTATACTGGAATGCCTTGAATTTGTTGTGTAGTGCTACGAACAATCAAGTACAAGCGTCTCCTAGGGTTTAGAAAAGTGCACTACATAAAATCTCTAATCCTAGTGGCATCGTTTTGTATTCAGAAAATGCTCTTTTATAATATTGTTCTCCCTTTGCACCCCATAGACATAGCTAACACACTATTAGTGACCACATATATCTGTGTGTCGATCTCTTTTATGTTTTTTATATTATTTAATTGTATATTTTGTAACAAACTGGTATTAGAGCCGGTCGTTAGGGCTTTTTGAAATTTCGCATTTGTTCGACGATTAAAAATGTCTAGCATGAACGTAAAAATCGTCAAAATTCACCAGGAGGAACAATTTCGGTTTATGGCATATCAAGAAGCGATCCTTGCTAAAGTAGCAGAAGCTGTGGTCGTCGCTGATTGGTAAGTCGAAGAAGGCTTTCATGGATAACGAGGAATGGCATACTCCTAAGGAGAAGGCTCATGCGATGATCATGTTGTATTTGGCTGACGACATCTATTGGATTTTATGTCCTAAAACTCGTGGTTTGTAAACAATAAACATATTTTATTAATCAATAAAGATTTTATTGAAGTGTGATTCAATAAATTAGTTATTGAATATATGAATTGCTCATTATGTTTTAGAAATAAATACAATAAACTTAAGATTCATGGCTATTACATCTGTACTTGAATTTGGTTTTGTGAAGCATATTCAGGAGAGATTTTTTGCTTCAAAATTCATTCATCTTCATTTTCTTTATTATTATTATTATTAATTATATATACATATATGTCATACCTTCAAATCCTTTGAAGTCTTTTTCTAGAAATGATGGTTATGCTTTTTCTTTAGGTTGTGGCTCCTATGAAGATGAGTTAAAGGTAATCAATGATCAATTTTATTGGCAAACAATAATTGTTGGTTGCTAGTCTAGTTTGACCAATAATCCAATCACATGGTGTCACGTGACAATTTTTTTATTGTAATATTTAAATTAAGTTTTGTAATGTAATGTAACATAAACATTATATTTGCAGGCTGGTACCATGGTAGCACAAAAAATATTAGGAAATAGTTTTACTCTTTTGACTCAAAATTCAAATCATATTGTACTTTCTCTAATAGAAATTGAAGCTCGTTATCTAGTAACTAGATTTTTTTGCACGATATATATCCATCGAATCGTTAAGGTAAGTTTAATACATGATATCATGCAATAATCATATATTTTTTGGTGCACTTGAGTATTTTTCGTCTAATAATATCGCTGAAATAAATATTTTAATGGGAGATTTTCAAAAATAGAAAAATAAGGTAAATTATTTACACAGAATAGAAAAATTTAATCTACTTTAATAGAGGCTGATAGAAATCTATCATTGTCTATTAGTGATAGAAACTGATAGAAGTCTATCCTTGATACTTTGATACTATCAGTGACAGAAACTAATACGAGTTTATTATTGATAGATGCTGCTTGTGAAACCCAGATTTCCATTTTTCCTACTGAAGCCTTAATTAGTGAAAAATTTGGCTAAGTGTGAAGCCAAAAGGAAACATGTGTTGGGTATTAGGAAACATTAATGCATAAGATGAGACTGAGTTAGTACAGGCTTAAAAGAAAGGCAACCATGCGTTTGTAAGGTTGGACGCATAATTGGCCGAGGCATTGGCAAGAGGTATTGCCCAAGTTGCTCATGCGTTGAGTTTGTGTAAGCGAGAGTGGAGAGAGCGAGAGAAGCTTGAGCATAAGACGTTAGGAAGATGATCGCATAGTGTTGAGGCGACGCTGAGGGGTGCACTAGGCAATTGTGTAACTACACACGACGTTAAGCGGTGTGAAGAAATGCGCTACATAATCGAGCCATATGATAGGCAAAGACACTACACAATCGATGTAAGCTCTAGACGATAAACGTGGAAGTTGGGTGATAGCGCTAAATGATAGCACTATACGATAGCATTAAGCGTTGAGCGGATACTAGACGATGAGCTTAGACGCTAGACGATGCGTAGGTGCTAAGCGATAAACTACACGATAGGCAGAATGCTAAACGATGGGCGTTGCGCGATAGACGCAGGTCTTGGACGATGACACTATGCGATGAAAGGATGCGTTAGACGATAGAGCGTCAACACTGCACGATGAAGCTAAACGATAGGTGCAGCAGCTAAGCGATTGGCTATGGCAAGATCGTTGAGAGCGAGATCGCTAAAAGTGAGATATTGCTAAATAATTGAGCTACACGATGGGGCATTGGTGCTATGTGATGGATGGAGGCACTAAATTATTACAGCAAGAGATTCATTAGACGATGGAGCTAAGCAATGATGTGCAAGAGCTGCACGATGGACTAAGTAATGGAGTAGTGCTGAGGCTTGCGTTACGCAAGGCTGATGAGCTCACTCGGACAAATGGCTGCACCGAGAGATGGTTAGACTTGAGTTAGTAGAAGCTGGACGAATTAAGTTTCATGCAAAGGAAGTCTCATGCATGAAGAAGACAACTCAAGTAGGTGTGTGGCATAAGAGTAGGTGAATAGCAAAGGAGTAGGTGGTAGCAAAACATGGTGTAAACACTTCAAGAGTAAGAGGTGTCATGCATTGGAGGACTTAAGAGATGAGAATGATCATTTCTTTTAGCCTATAAATACCACCACAAGATATCTCCTCAATTTATAAGCTAAATCCTCTTTAAAGATCGTAAGGAAAAGTGTTAAAAAGTAGATTTTAAGGAGGCCATGCTTTGATCATGAAGGGCGTGAGTTGATCATGAAGTTCCAAGAGAAAGGAAATGTTGCCGGACAATAAGATGTAGAAGTAGTGTTGAAAATAGGGTTATTAACCTAGGGGCATTTATGTAATTGTGTAGACCCTAGAGTTTCCTACTGTCTATTTATACAGTGTGTCCCTGTGTATTTAGTGTATCAGATTAAAATAATAAAAAAAGTCTCTATATCGTGGTTTTTCTCCCTGTACTAGGGTTTCCACATAACTATGTTGATTCTTTTCTCTACGCTTTTATTTTTAATATGGTATCAGAGCTAGGTGACGAAACCCTAGCCGTTATGGAAGAGAATCAAGCACAATCATCTTCTGCAGATGAAACTTTGAGTTTTGACATGAAGACGACTATTCGAGTGACTGTAAAAGAATGTTTTCAAGCAGCCTTACCGGAGTTGCTTTCGGCCATTCAACAACAGTCAATGGAGAGCCGTCGTTCGTGGGGGCCACCGCACCAGATAGGAGCTCCGATCGACGGACAGATAGATCGCAGACAGACAGATCTGATCGTTCCAGGTTGTAGGGTGTTGCCTTCCGTGTCGTTGGAGTCAGCTGCGCCGTCTCAGACACCTGTGCCAGTTGGGGTCACGCCGATCAGCCAGCTTGCATCAGGTCCGATCGATTTCCAAAGAGCCATGCCCAACGCGAATGTAGCTGGGTTCGACCGACCTTCCACTTCAAATGGGTTCGATCGATCTTTCGTGTCAAACATGCTTAACCAACAGAGATCTTTTCAACCGGCGATCTACTACCCAACGGCGAGCCATCCAGCCAGCGATGATCTTGAGTTGTCCGGTTGGCTAGGTTCTTCACAGTTGCTGGCAACCTCCGTTCAGCCGACTACTGCCTTCCAGCCGGTGATGTTGTTTCAGCAGATAGTAGCAGCCCCGGTTCCAGCTGCTTGTGGTTCGACCCATTACCTAGACAATGTGAGAAAACGGTGGCTTATCTGCAACAAAAAAATTCAGATTTGGATACAATGTTTGGCGCAAATCCCAATCGGGTTTAACTAGTCTATTCAGAGAATCCAATAAACTCGTTCCCTGTTTTGTCGAATGTTTCTTATTTATCTGATTCAATGGGCAATTCTGCATGACTTCTTGTAGGGGAAAAATTAAATGGCTAGAATTAGTTCTCTTGGTCCCAATAAATTCGAATGGCCCTGGAAGGGCGTCACAAATTTGGGTACCTGACAGGAAAGATTCCTAAGCCAGCACCAGGCGATCCACAAGAACGAATCTGGAAAAGAGAAGACTCACTGTTACGCTTTGCTTTGGTGAATAGTATGGAGCCTCAAATAGGGAGACCATTATTGTATGCTGCAACCGTCAAGGATATCTGGAAGGCAGCACAAGATTTGTACTAAAAAGGACAGAATGCCTCTCGACTATATACACTCCACAAACAGGTCCATGAATGCAAACAAGGATCCATGGACGTTACATCTTATTTTAACAAACTGTCAATGCTATGGCAAGAGATGGACTTGTGTCGAGAGATTGTCTGGAACTGTGCATAAGATGGGGCTCAGTACTTGAAAATTGTAGAGGCGGAGTGTGTTTACGTGTTCTTGGCTAGATTAAATCCTAAATTCGATGGTATCCGTAATCGAATATTGGGCCAACGCCCGACTTCTTAACTTAGAGAAGTCTGCTCTGAAATACGGCTTCAAGAGGATCGATCATGTGCTATGAATAATCCCATTCCTACAACTGACGCAGCTACCTTTGTTGCAAAGTCGTCTAGTGTTGATAGCGATGAAAAACCCCTACCTGTGTGTGAACATTGTAAAAAGCTCTGGCACACAAAGGACCTGTGTTGGAAATTGCGCAGGAAGCCTCCAAACAGCAGGTGACGACAGTCTCATGACAAATCTAATACTAGTTGTGCCCTAGTAACTGACTCAATAGATGAACAGACTTAGAAGCAGTCTTCCATTTACAGTAAGAACAACTTGAGTACGGTTGGGGTGAGTGCAATTGCACAATCAGGTAATTTCCCTTTATTTGGCCTGATTAGTATAAATGGTAAAAAAAACCATGGATTATGGACTTAAGGTCCACAAATCATCTTACAAGTTCTTCAGAATTATTGATGTCATATAACCCAAGTACTGGTAATGAGCGTATTCGCATTGCAGACGGGTCTTTTGCCCCTGTTGCGGGGAAAAGCCATATCTCTCCGTTTGACGGTTTAATTCTGCGTGACACCTACCTTACATGTGCCTAAAATATCGTATAATTTGTTTTTTGTCAATAAAATAACAAAAGATTTGAAGTGTAAGGCAATTTTCTCACTGATTCCATTTTGTTTCAAGATCTGAAATCGGGGATGAAGATTGCCACTGTCCAGCATGATAGAGGACTCTACTTCCTTTCTGAAGAAGCTTTCTCTAGAGATGATCATCAAACTGAGTTTATGTCATTAAATTTCTCTGTTTCTAAAAATGACTTTATGTTGTGGCATTTCCGTTAAGGACATCCGAATTTTTAATATATGAAGTATTTATTTCCACATTTATTTCGCAATGTTAATACTTCATCTTTAAATTGTGATGTGTGTATTCGTGCCAAGCAAAATCGTGTTTCTTTCCGATCTCAGCCTTACAAACCCTTGAGTTCCCTTTCCCTTGTTCATAGTGATGTATGGGTCCCTCACTAGTTACTACTTCCACTAGAAAATGGTGGTTTGTCACATTTATAGACGATCACACCCGCCTTACCTAGGTTTTCCTCATTACTGACAATCTGAAGTGTCATCTTTTTTCCAACAATTTTATACAGCTATCGATACTCAGTTTAAAACAAAGATTGGGATTTTACGAAGTGATAATGGGCGAGAATTTTTCAATGCCTCTTTCAGGGATTTTCTTGTTTCTAAGGGGATTGTCCACTAGAGCTCGTGTGCTTACACTCCGCAATAAAATGGAGTAGCTGAGCGTAAAAATCGTCATCTGGTTGAAGTAGCCCGGTCTCTTATATTATCTGCCACTCTTCCGTCATACCTATGGAGGGATGCAGTTCTCACTGTTGTCCATCTCATTAATCGGATGCCCTATCATATTCTTAATCTTCATACTTCTTTAGAATTTTTTAAAGAGTCCTTTTCAACCACTCGATTAATCTCTGATGTTCCTCTTCGGGTTTTTGGTTGTGTTGTCTTTGTTCACTCTCATAAGTGTTATCACTTGTCATCTCGTAAGTACTATGTCTCAATGGATGTCACCTTCCTCGAGGATTAGCCGTTTTTCCCTGTTAGTTATCTTAAGGGGGAGAACATGAATGAAGAGACTAATTGGTCATCATATGCTATTCCCTTAGAATCAGCTTCCATTCAAACCTTGTCTAAACCTAGTTCTAAGCATGACAGTCAGGTTCTTCCTACCAACCAAATTCCCTGGAAAACTTACTATAGGAAGAATCTCAGGAAGGAAGCAGTGTCACCTGTTGAGTCAGAACTGTCGGCTCCAGTACATGAGTCAGACCCGCCATCAGATCCAGGTATGTTCATTCTTGAAATTAATGGTGTTGATGTATGTATGGATACTGATGAATGCAAGCAAGACAAAGGAGAAGGAAGTAGTAATACTGAAAAAATGGCAAAATGGGAGATAGTAGATAATGAAATAATTCTTGCTAATGATGATGTAGAAGAAGTTTCTGATACACAAATAGTTGATCATGGAGAAGAGCTTGAAAAGGTGAAAGAACGTGATGCATCGCTTGATCTGCCTATAGCTCTGAGGAAAGGCACTCGTTCATGTACTAAATATCCTATGCATAGTTACATGATGTATAGTAATCTGGCAACCGAGTTCAAAGCATTCACTACTAGTTTGGACGTTTAGGTGGTTCCAAATGACATAAGTGTTGCAATGAAAAAACCAGAATGGCGGTCTACTGTTATGGAAGAAATGAGAGCTCTCAAGAAGAATAAAACTTGGGAACAGGTAGCTTTACCTAAAGGGCACAAGACAGTTGGATGTAAATGGGTGTTTACTATAAAATACAAGTTAGATGGGACAATTGACCGGTACAAAGCTAGACTTATTGCAAGAGCCTTTACTTAGACCTATGAAGTAGATTATTCTGAAACCTTTTCTCTTGTGGCCAAACTTAACACTATCCGAGTGCTCTTGTCAGTTGCTGTAAATAAGGATTGACCCTACACTAACTTGATGTTAAAAATGCTTTTTTGAATGGGGAACTTGAAGAGGAAGTCTATATGAGTCCTCCTTCTGGGTTCGAGAGTCAATTAAAAAACAAGGTGTGTAGATCGAGAAAGTCGTTATACGTATTGAAATAGTCTCCAAATGTCTGGTTTGACAGGTTCACAACTTTTGTAAAAGTACAGGGGTATGTTCAGGGGCATTCTGATCACACTCTTTTTATAAAAAGATCGACATCAGGGAAAATAGCTGTTCTTATTGTCTACATTGATGACATTGTTTTATCTAGGGATGATGAAGCAGAGATCATGAGGCTCAAAACAGAGATAGCCTAAGAATTTGAAATTAAAGACCTCGGGAAGCTAAGATACTTTCTGGGAATAGAAGTGGCTCGCTCAAAAGAAGGTATATCAGTTTCTCAATGAAAATATACTCTGGACTTACCAAAGGAACTAGGCATGACTGGGTGTAAACCTGTTGACATACTAGTAGAGTACAATGCGAAGCTCAGTGATAGGAGTGATAGAGTTCTTGTTAATAAAGAAAGGTATCAGCGGTTAGTCAGGAAGTTGATCTACTTGTCTCACACAAGACCAGATATTTCTTATGCAGTAGGTGTGGTCAGTCACTTTATGCAAGCTCCATGTGAGGATCATATAACAGTAGTTGAACGTATCTTTCGGTACCTGAAAGGAACNATAACAGTAGTTGAACGTATCTTTCGGTACCTGAAAGGAACCCCTGGAAAAGGTCTAATGTTCAGAAAGACCGAAAAACGATCTATTGAAACTTACACTGATTCTGACTGGGCAGGGTCTGTTGTTGATAGAAAATCGACGTCTGGGTACTGTACATTTTTCTGGGGTAATCTTGTCACCTGGAGAAGTAAGAAACAAAGAGTTGTTGCTAGAAGTAGTGCTGAGGCTGAGTATAGGGCCATGAGTCTGAGGATTTGTGAAGAAATTTGGTTGAAGAAAGTATTATCAGATCTCCAGCAAGATAATGAGCTTTCGATGAAACTGTTTTGTAAAAATAAAGCTGCCATCAGTATTGCAAATAACCCAGTTCAACACGATAAAACTAAACGCGTAGAGATAGACAGACATTTCATTAAGGAGAGGTTGGACAGTGAAAACATATGCATCCCCTATATTCCTTCAAATCAATAAGTTGCTGATATTTTTACAAAAGGGTTACTAAAACAAAGCTTTGATTATTGTGTAAGCAAATTGGGCCTTGTCGATATTTATGCTCCAACTTGAAAGGGAGTGTCGAAAATAGGGTTATTAACCTAGAGGTGTTTATGTAATTGTGTAGACTCTTAGGGTTTCTTACTGTCTATTTATATAGTGTATCCCTACGTATTCAGTGTATCAGATTAAAATAATAAGAAAAGTCTCTATATCGTGGTTTTTCTCCCTGTACTAGAGTTTCCACGTAACTGTGTGTTATTCTCTTCTTTACGCTTTTATTTTTAACAAGTAGCATCAAATTGGGACGAGGATTTGTCCCAAAATACTCGGGCGTTTGGAGTGATTCTAAATCCATATGAAATCTCTGAGAGTCTAGTTTTCAAGGTAGGGCTGCCGGAGAAGAAGCTTTGAGGAATCGGTCTGGAGAATGAGGAAAATCCAGAAGGGTCGAGCCGTCGGGTAAGCTTGGGCTAGTCTTGGTGTTTAGAAAAGTCCGGCCAAACCATGAGGATTTCAGAGCTAATATTTTAAGGTAATCTTCCTGAAACATTTTAGAGTTTTTTTGTAGAAGAAAGTATCTCAAGATAAGGCTTATAATTATAAGTAATTAGAGCTTTAAGTTGAATCTGGATCTTAGGGTTCAAAAGGGAACCCGAGGTGATCAAAGAACTTCTAGAAAGGAAGATTCCTACCTTACCAAGATGAGTTGTACTTTCCACTAAGTCTTAAAGTATATATTTTAAGAGTATATGTAAATGCTTATATTATGAATGAATAAATAGCATGAGAATAAGAATATATGATCGGGATGATCAGGGGGTCAATAGACCTAGTTCTTGAGCCTATGGGAGGAACCTCGTATGGAATGGTCAGAGGGCTGACGGGCCTAGCTTCTGAGCCCATGAGCGGGGAGCTATGTTCACATAGGGTATAAAAGGGAACCCAAAAGAGCAAGCATTTATGATTAGTAACAGTTAACTATCTACCATCCGTGTAGATAGAAGTTAAGACCAGACTCATTCAAAACTGAGGTTTGAGTATTAACCTCATATATATGATATGCTTATTATTTATGAGTTGAAATAGACTCTAAAAGTTACTTACCACTCACTGAGCTTTGTAAACCTCATTCTTTTCTTTCATGTTTTCTTCCCAGGTAGTGGAAAGGTGAAGAGTTCTAGGGTCCTGCTAAGGTCAAGATCTGCCACAAGCCACAATTACACTTCTGGGGTTTTAAAAGTTATTGTTGTAAACTTTGTAGTTAAGTCTTGGAGTTGTATAAATATTACATTGTTGTAATAAAATGGGCCTATTCAATCAGTTGTTGTTTATATCTTGACTTAAAGTTTACTGAGAGTAAAGAGGTTTAGATGGGCAGTAGGTATCACGGAAGGGTGTTATCTACGGTCCCTCACGCCTCTCCTCGGGGCGGGATGTGACACTGATTGAAGTCTATCAATATCTATCAGTGATAGAAACTGATAGAAGTCTATAAATAGAGGTTTATAGAAGTCTATCAGTGTCTATCAGTGATAAAAACATGTGGAAATTAATAATTGATATTATAGTGATAGAAACTTATATAATTCTATCACTAGTGTCTATAAGTGTTTTTTTTTTTTTTTTGGTTATTTTAGTAAATAGTTTGACATTTTTTCTATCGATAAAATTTTTTCAATTTTAATTTGTTTGTTAGTTCCTTAAGAAGAGAATTAATGACAATCGTGTTGTCCTCTTATTGACAAGAACTAACATTGCTTAATTATTATATAATAATACACTATAATGGATGAAGGTGGTACAATATTTACATTTAAAGGAATGGATAACAAATTCCTTCCAAATGTTATTTTAAAAGTCCACAACCCCCAATTTTATTTGAAGGTATGAAATTCTAATTTCAGTTTGATGTATATTTATATATATTTGAATTAGTTTAATTTGATAAAAGTAGGACTGAAAATATGATATATAAATATGTTCTTTCTTTACTTAATTTGTTTTGGTTAAAATTATTTATTTATTATTTTTCTATCCCGGATATAAACTTGTTGAGACTTAATTTTTTTCCAATAAAGCCATACACAACCTTTCTGAAAAGCATCCATTACACTATTGTATCAATCTTCAAAATATGGTGAAGGAATAACTATCCACTTGGCCTTTTTTTTTTTAGAATAGGTGATATTATTATACAACAACAAGGGGGATCCCATAGCCCGGGATCAAGGCATAAATCAACGAAGTACAAGCAAAGACAGGGTAACAAAACCAAAACAAAGCCAACAAGATATAACCAGAACAAAACCAACACATAAACGCAAACTTGCAAACCACCAGGGAGAAAGGTAGAGAAAAGAACCTAAAACCCCACAAACTAGGGGCTACAACAAAACAGAGAACAACGTGAAGTTCAAAAAGAAAAAACATCCGTAAACACACTAGATAAGACCAAGAAGGTCAACCCACAAGGAAGTAGCATGAGCACGAACCGTAGAGACCATAAGGTGAGTCAGGGTAGACATCGACCTCGGTCGACCTCCATGCAGCCGCCGATTACGCTCCTGCCAGATGTAGTATATGGAAGCACACCAGAAAACATGGAACAACTTACTACGCACCTTCTTACCTAACCCCACTTGGCACAACCAACTCAACTCTACATCCAACCAGCCACCCGATGTGACGAACCCAACTGAAGTAACATACTGGACCACACCTCTCTCCCAAACCTACACTTAAAAAATTAATGATCCTGCGACTCCACACCTCCTCTACACAGAAGACACCCCTCATTTGACAACACACCCCAACTCCTCAACCAATTTCACATACCCAACCTATCCCTTACCGCTAACCACACGCAGAAGGAGTGACGCGGAATACCACCCCCACCCACAAAATACCAACACAAGACATCCTAGGACGACGAGGATGCATACTCTCCTATGCACTAGCGATAGAAAACTGACCACTAGCATCCGGTACCCAAACCAAATAATCCTCCCCCTTACTCTAGGCCCTACTGCCTGGATAAGACCTCAGATCTCAAGCAGCTCCCAAGACACTGTAGGCCACTTCCAACCTTCCTCACCATCCATAAACTCTGACAACCGCGCTTCCAAACTGCTACTTGCATCATGAACCACCGTAGACCCGTATAAATCCAAAATCGCACCCTCAGCAGCCAAGGATCCCATCAAATAAAATAAGACTGTCCATCGCCGATCATCAAACGAACCAGATGCTTGAATCTATCTCTACTTCGCAAGATAGCCCTCAAGCACCAAGACCTCCCAACCTTACTCTGAACAGCCCACAACGACCACCCACGCAAAACATACACCTTTACCCACGCCACCCATAGTGACCCCGATTTAATTAAGAGAAGCCATAGCAGCTTCGTAATAGTAGCCTGGTTCCAAGAGGCCACATACTTCACACCCAACCTCCCTTCCAATGGCAAGTATACCTCATCCCATACCATCTGCGCACCACCCTAACTCACCACACTACCCTTCCATAAATAACTACGTAATAGACGTTCAACCTCATGAGTTACACACGCAAGCAACACGAAGATGTTACACCAAAAAACCTAAAAGGACTATAAAATAGATCTAACAAGTTGCAACCTCCCAGCAAAGGAGAGGGACCGCGCTGCCCAGCTTCTAATACGAGCTGTAATCCTTTGTATCAAAGGCGCACAATCCATAGCCCTCAACCGACCCGCCAATAAAGGTAAACCCAGATACCTAACAGTCAACAAACCAAGAGAGAAACCCATAGATGCAGCTAGTTCCTCCGCCTCCCCTGACTCCACACTCGCAACAAATATGGAACTCTTCCTAACATTTTCAACTAACCTAGACAGCTCTACAAACTCTGCCAAGACCTGCCTCACAAACTCCAAAGAATCTCTCCACAAGGCTTTTTAACACTTTTATTCATGAAGCTTGAGTTTCAAGAGGAAAAGAAGAAAATTATTCATATGGAACAAATAATTTAAAGATCAAATCAATAGTTTTTAATCTATTAAATTAGGCTTAAAGAAGTGGCAGTTAATTCTAGCCTTTTGGCTTAACATTATTTACTATTTATTTAAAAGATTTAATTCACATTAATTATTTTAATTTTAAAAATAATATATTTAAAATTAATAGTTTTAAATATCAAAACTGTTGGAAATATTTTTCAATGTAGCAAAATGTCAATAATAGACACTAATAGTCATCTAATCAATGTTAGTGGAAATTGTACTGATAGATGTCTATTAATGTTTATCACTAATAGATAATGATATTTTGCTATATTTGTAAATAAGTTAGTTCATTTTTTTATATTTGAANTTTATCACTAATAGATAATGATATTTTGCTATATTTGTAAATAAGTTAGTTCATTTTTTTATATTTGAAAATAACACTATATTTAAACATTTTATTTTATTTATTTGATTTTTCATGATAAATAGAATTTTTAATATTTAATTTTTATAATATTCTCGTAAATATATTTCAAATGTATAAGCTAAATAAAAGAAATTAAACCATAGTCATTTTATTTTAAAAATATTTGAATAACTTGATTTATTATTATTATTTTTTTTTTTCATTTGACGCGATACATGAAATCTTTTATCTTTTGGTGAAAAATACGATGTTTTAAGTTAACCCATTTGAATTGTGTTCGGGTTGATTATAACAGAATAATTAATTAAAATTTATATATGAAACAAATTTTTATTTATATAAGGGATTTGGTTCATAGCAATTTTTTTTTTTTTTTTTTTTTAAATATCCAGACAACTTATTTTCAAGTATCAATTATCAGTAAAATATATAGGAGAGTTTCAACCAAACGAGCCTAAAAGATTAGAGATCAAAATTTTGGCGTTCAATTTATTTATGAGTTTCAATAATTTTCTGACAGGGAGATGACTCTCATTGAAAAATATTGACAGAATATTTATGACCATTTGCTACCATTAACTCTAAAAAAAAATAATAATAAAAATAAAATAAAATAAAATAAAAAAAAATAGACATACTTTTTTTAAAAAAAGAATTATTACTTATCTTTTAGGTTTGTGACTATTTACTAAATTTTTAAAATTACAAGTTTAATCCCTAAATTTTCATTTTTTTAAACCATTCATAGATTAAACATGAAATTAAAATTTAATATTCCATCATATAAGATGACATAAAGTTCAAATGTATATCAAAACATATTCAGCTATATTTAAAAAAATTTAAATAATGACAAGAATTTATTAGACACAAATTTAAAATATCAGAAATTTGATTAAACAAAACTTTAAAACCAAATAGACCAAGAAAAAACTATCTTCAAAATTCACCATTATATATATTTTTTGAAGGATAAAAGTTTAGGCACCACAAATATATAGCTTAAGAACAAAGCTTTCATTTTGTATTTATTATTTGAATGGTTGATCTCTCATTTTGCTTTTTCATCTGTATTGAATGTAATTCAACTTTATGAGAAGTTTAGAAAGGAAGATGAAGGTAGCGGTGGTCGGAGCGGGGATCAGTGGTTTGGTTTCGACTTATGTTCTAGCTAAAGTTGAAGTTGAGATTCTATTGCTTGAGAAAGAAGATTATTTAGGTGGCCAAACTTTGATGGCTTTGATTTGGATCTTGGCTACAAAACTACAATGACAAAAGTTCATGAACTAGACTCGTTTGGTAAGATGTTTCATTTTTTTTGGTCCCCCTTCTCATTTATTTATGAAACATACAATGCTTTGTAAATCATTTCTAAATTTTCTTTCTTTTAAAAAGAGACAAACTATGAAAATTACTTTTTCCTTGTTTTTTTCCCAATTTTTTACTTAGGTGTATCCCCTGCCATCTCTCCCTCTTTCTTTCCCCATATCTCCTCTTTCTCTTTCTTTTTAATACTTAATTACTCATTTCCACTTTTTAGGGAAAAACATACTCTTTTCGTCTCTAATTTTGAGTTAAGTTTTTATTTAAACTCTAAGTTTCGAAATGTTACATATTTAATTCTTAAGTTTTTATTTTAATTTCAATTTAATTTCTATGTTTCAACGTCAACTTTTCACTAAATATTTACATTCCGTCTTTAGAGGTAATTTATATTAATAAATTCAAATTATCAAAAGAATTATGATGGATTAAGTTTTACTATTATCACTTTAAGCATTAAATTTAAAATTTTACTTCATAATTATTTATAATTAATTAATAGAAATTGACGTCAATAATTGAAAGTGAGTGTTTAATGAAAAATTAAAGTTAAAAATGTAAAATCTTGAAACTCAATGATCAAATTGAAAAGAAACTGAAATATCAAGGATAAAATTGTTATTTTGAAATTTATGGATTATTTTGAAACAAAACTAAAAACTTAAGCACTAAATGTAGGGGTGTTCAAATAACCCGACAACCTGAACAACTCGGACTATCCAACCCAAAATGTAAGGGTTGGGTTGGGTTAGTTTTGTTCTTTGGTTAGGTTGGATTGGATTTTTCTATTTTTATTGGGTTGGGTTGGGTTGTGAGTTTGCTAAAAAAAAATCTGGTTGACCCAACCCCCGAATTTTTATATACTATATTAATATATATATATATATATATTTCTCTTTGTTTAAAGTTGATTTCTTTGTATTGATTAATTTTTGAATTTTTAATATTTTTCTTTTAAAATTATTATGATATTTGTCTTTGTTTAAGGTTTACAATAAATATCATAGATATTTGGTATTTAGCATCTTAATTTTAATGTGTAACATTTTAAAACTTAAAGAACAAATAGAAATTAGAGCCAAAATCTAAGGACCAAAAAGATAATTATTCTAATTTTTTAAATTTGTTTTCTTTTTGCGAGCTCTCCTTTTCCTTTTTGTTTTTTTTTTTTTAATCCCTTTCCTTTTTCTTTTTCTTTTACTTAACAAGTTTTTTTTGTTCTTTCACATTCAAATCTCTATTATTATTTTCTCTTCATTTTTAGGATTTTAATTTGTTTTTATTAAATAAATAAACTACTAAGATATTTTTATGTTACCACAAGTTCTCACCACAATAATAATTCATTCTTTCTCTTTTTTGAATTAGTATCGTTGAAAATTTACAAAGTTTGTCTTAATTACCATTTACAAACTAATTTAATTAAACTAACTCATTAATTAAGTAAACATAATTTAAAGGGAATGCTTTAGAGTAAAAAGTTTGATTACAAATCAAATATGATTAGCATTTGAAGGATGAAATTCATTAATATTGTTGTTATTGTATTTTTAAGTTTACCTTCAGGCTGAAATTATATGAAATACTATAAACTCTTTGTAATGGTTGTATATATATTTGATTATATTGTATATCGAAATTTTATTACAAATATAACATACAGTTATCAAAGCGGTTTATGTGACTTTTTTTTTTTCCAAAAGAAAATTATCATACATTTTCATCAGATTTAGTAGGGGTATTAAAAATAATCTGATGATTCGAAAAACCATCTAATCAAGGTTGGGTTCAACAAATAAAAATTTTATAACTTGAGTTTGTTCATGGTTCACCTAAAATAACTCAAACCAATAATTCAAATTTATTATTAATTTATTCAACTTTATTTCATAATTTTTTTATTAATTTATTCTCCAACCACTCCTAAAAATAATTTTTGAGCAGTTTCAAAAGAAAAATTTTATACAATAATTTGAAATTGAATTATTAATCTTAATTTATTATATGAAAATAATGAAATAAAATTTCTACATATTAGCATTTTACTTATTTTAGAATAATAATTTAAATAAATAACTCAAATAACTCAAACAAACCCAACTCCATATTTTTATGGTTGAATTGAGTTGGGTTCATTATTTAATAAAGGTTAATCGGGTTGGAAAAATTTAAAACCCGAACAACTAGGTTGGGTCTAAAATATACTTTAACCCAATCTACGAACACCCTTATAATATAGTTATAAAAACAATAAACATAAAACAAGAAACAAAAACCAGAATTCTACGAAATGTGCCTAAATTGTTATTTCCATCAATGTTGAAGGACGTACAGTAGTTTATATGGTACTATAAATAATTCAGTATGTGTATAAAAATCCATCAGGGAAGTGAGCTTCTGTCATATTATCCCATTTTTGTGTCATTCCTCCTCTCTACTCAGCCTCAGCAGCAACTTTACCATCTTCAGAATTTTTTTTTTTAGTCATCTGGTGTTTGTATGTATGCTCTAATATAACTAATTTTCCTCTCAATTCTCGAGACGAGCTCAATTAGTGAAACGGTTTAATATCGAAGGGTAGACGAAGATGAAGGTGGCGGTGGTCGGAGCAGGGATCAACGGTTTGGTTTCGGCTTATGTTCTAGCCAAAGCTGGAGTAGAGGTCGTGTTGTTTGAGAAGGAAGAGTATTTAGGTGGCCATTATAAAACTGTAAACTACGATGGCTTTTATTTGGACCTCGGCTTCATGGTCTTCAATCCTGTAATAATCTCTTTTCTCTTCTTCTCACATCTTTTAGACTTAATTTGAGATTATTATAGCTTATTTAAAAAATTGTTGGCAGATGTATTCTTAAATTGGTTCTCAAGTATAATTAATATTTTTATTTAACATACGTTTAATTCAATATTAAAATATATTGAGATTGATATTTTAATTTTATCGATATATCAATAGACATATACTGATAAAATATGGAAAATTGTTTTAAATGAAAAAACTGTTAAAAATATTTTTAAATATATTAAAATGTCACAGTCTATCAATTATAGACATTAATAGACATCTATCCGTATCTACTAGTTTCTCTCGGTGATCAATGATAGACAATGATATTTTGCTATATTTGTAAATGTTTTAGAAAAAAAAATTTACTGATAGAAAAATGTAAAACTATTTACACAAATAGCAAAAAGATACTAATAAACACTGATAAACTTCTATTAACATCTATCGATGATAGACTTCTATCAGTTTCTATCACTGATAGACATTGATATACTTCTATCAGCCTCTATCAAAGAAGATTAAAATTTTGCTATTTTGTTTAAATAGTTTCCCTTATTTTTCTATTCTTAAAAATCTCCCATATTTTGGTTAATTTTTCTATATTTGAAAACAACCTATAAAATATTGATATCGAATTTTCTCTTCGGATTCATTTTTTTATATTTAAATTTTTTCTTTACTTTCAAACTTAATTATAAATCTTATTATTAGTACTCATATTAGATTTTGAACTAATAGAACATAATTTTATACTTTTTATGTGTATTTAAAAATATATCATAAATATAGATTGATAATTAGTATTGATATTGAACCATCTAGTTTACAATCCTTAATGGGTATTTTGTTTTCAGAGACCTTGAAGGGTATTCCAATCCTTGATTTTATATGTTCTAAATTCTATTTAACTATTATTTTACAATTTCATATAATTTATGGTATATTATATCAAACATATATTTTAGTTTAACAAATGAGATAAGGGAGCTTATATTCTTTTGAAAAATATAATTCTACGATTCAAATTTTTAAATAATCCAAAATCTCTAGATTCAATGACAAATCCATAAAAAATTATGTCGTTTACAAAATTTATACTGTCAAATCACTAATTCTAAAAACAATTTAAAAAACAAATATACAAAACAAATATTCACTAAAATTCATTCACGAAACTGAAAACATAAAATAGAATCTGATTGCAAACGTGCCTTACTAATTTTGTGGATATGAATATGTTCTTTTTATCCCTACCTTGGCATGTATATTATTGATCATAGAGATATTACATCATTCTTTCTAAAATGTTTGGGTATGTTATGTTCAATAATATTTGGATGGATTATGATTTTTTAAAAACAAACTGAATATATAGGTAACACATCCAAATACAGTGGAATTTTTAGAGAATTTAGGAGTTGAAATGGAAGCATCAAATATGTCATTTTCAGTCAGCATAGACAAAGGAAGAGGCTATGAATGGAGCACTCGAAATGGTGTTCTAAGTCTTTTTGCACAAAAGAAGAATATTCTCTATCCATCTTTCTTGCAAATGATTCAAGAAATAACCAAATTTAAAGATGAAGTTACCAAGTATGTATTACCAATATTTTCATTGCACCTCACACATGCATGCACACACACAAGGAATGTGCAAACACAATACACTTTTGGTCCATAAGTTTTGAGTCTGATTTTTATTTGGTTATTAAATAATTTCAGAATGTTACACACACCATTTTCATTACTAGTTCTTGAGTCTAGCTTCTATTTAGTTCTTAATTAATTTCAATATGTTATATTTTTTACTCTTGAGTTTTCAGTTTAATTTTTATTTGGTATTTATGTTTAAAAATACTACATTTTCACCCATTAAGGTTTGAGTTTTGTTTCCATTTCGTGCCTAGATTTCAAGATTTACACTCTTTATTTTTTTTCCAAATATTTACTTCTGATCCTTGGTGTTAATTTTTATTAATTAACTTTAAAAATAAAATTAATTATAATTAAATTTAAAACAAAGGTTATCTAACATACAACAAAACTTGTTATGCACCATATTATAACAATTCCAATAACATCAGAGATAAACACAGTAGAATAAAGCATGAATAGAACATAGAGTTTGGTAATCCAATTCGGTGCAATACCACCTACGTCAGGGGGCAATGTACTGAAGAAAGATAATTTCACTGATAGAAAGTCAAACGATTACAATGTTGTACTTATCTGTAAACAAATGGCAATTACACACAAATAGCTTAACCTCATGAATGATCATTTACACTCTCCCTAAGTGTCTCTCTCTCACCAAGAAATTTTATCTTCCACCTTCAAATGAAGACTTCTTCAGTTGAAAAAACTTAGGCTCTCCCTAAGTATGAGAATCCCTTCTCAAAATATAGTAGAACGAAGCAATTAGATTTAGAGAATCACTAAAGATCGATAATGGCAAAAGGTTCACAATCTCATGGATTGACATGCTTGTGTTTTCGACACATACACAAGACAACGATTCAAAATCTTCAAAATGGCCAACCTTAAAATTAAACAAAACACAATATGTACATGGGTAACTTTGAGATCTTTAATAAAAGAATAAATCATCAAATAGTAATTCTGAAAATTCTTTTTCATGATCACTCCTTATTGGAACAACTTTCTATCTTTGCCTTTTGCAAACTGTAAAAGTACTTGACTTGTTCCTAACAGGCGGATCCCAAGTATATTGAGAGAGATCATTAACACACACATGGACTTATATTTGTTCCCTCCAAGAATTTTAATCATCATAGGATCCAGTAGGTCAACATGGAGAAATTTGAGAACACGATAAGTGGTAAGTTGAGAAAGTTTCTTGTGAGCATCTTCAATTTGCTGACAATCACCACACAAACTCCATCTTTAGACAAAAGATGTGGTATCCCCAATAGAGCTTCTTCTGAAACAACTTCCTTGATTCAACAAAGATTAACTTGACCAAGTCTCTTATGTAAAAGCACGACTTCATTGTGCTTAGGGATGTTACGAACATGATTAACAATATTAGGAATCCAAAAATAATAATTATTAGAAGATCACGTATCTGTCGCAATGAGAGCTTTGACATCATCTATGACAAGACATTTGTCTTTAGAGAAGCTAACATCCAAACCCTAGTCATACAATTAAGTTATGTTGATAAGATTAGAAGTAAGCCCTTCAACAAGCAATCAACTTCAAGTGGTGGGAGATCATATATGCAATTTTTTCCCAATGATCTTTCCAATTGTGCCATCACCAAAAGACACTTGGTCAAATGCCACAAATTGAGATCATTGATGTAATTCTTTTTCTCTAGTCATGTGTTTGGAACTTCCACTATCAAATGACCAATAATCTTTTGTGAAGGATCAAACAGATGTAAGTACCACTCGTTTTTCAACTTAAGGGTTAAAGGCTTTTGAACATAGCCTTTTTTAACATTAGTAAAAGATGATTAAGATTATAAACACCATGCAATTTAAAATAATAAGATCTAGAGTGAGCTTTTTTTTTACCATAGTGATAACAAACAGACATCCTCTTGGCATGTTTTACAGACTTCTGACATGATGCCTATGCAGATGTTGAGGACAAAAGTTCTAACATCTGATTTTAACCACACCCAACTGTAATGTTTTCTTTTCTCTTATAAATAGGTTGATCAACTCTTTTATCGTTCCGGAGTATCCAAGACTTGTTAGATCACTAAATTCTTACCTTGAGACAAAATCATATCAAGATCATTCATTCTTAAGTTCAACATCTTTACAGATTTATGCACAGATTCAATTTCACTCTTAGCCGTGTTCAACTCCCATTTAAGCTCAGAGACAATGGTCATGAGTTTGATTTTCAGCAAGAAAAGTCTCAATTCTTTTTTTCTGAACATCTTAGAATTTTATCTCTTCAAGCCATTTTTTATATAACATATGCTAAGACTTGTCAATTGATTCAGGCATATCTTCTTTTGCACTACTGCCACTTCAATTTTTATTTTTTTTTATTTTTTACTTTAGTACAAATTAATTTCTCAGTAAAGTTGTTGACAAGAGCTCTGACATCTTCTTCGTATTCACTTTTATCTTCAGATTCTTCATCAGATAAAGTTAAAACATAACTTTTATTTTGTTGTTTAAGAAAATTGGCACATTTACACTGATAGTGATCAAAATCTTCACATTTCCTACAAAAGAAAAAAAAAAAAAAAAAACTGTCATTATTCTGACCACTGATGCTGGAGTTGTCAACATCCTTCTTATGATTCTGAGATCCATAAAGTTTCATGGATGTGCCTCCATTTTCTTTAACATCCGAGGCACATGGTTTCCATATCTATTTCAAAACACTTTAGAACTTCACTGAATTGTTTGGTTAGTAAGGAGGTTGAGTCTACAATAGTTTCTTCAAACTCTCTATGATTATCTTCAAACTGAACATTTACAGACAATTGAAGGGGAACCCTTTTGTTTCTTTTGTCAGATTTTCCATCAAGTCATCTCAAACTTAAGCAACGACTCAAATAATTCATTAATCTTCTTTGTTGCAATGTCCTGAGCTTCTTCAATAGTCGTCACTTCCATATCATACTTTTTTTTTTGGAAGATTTGAGAACTTTTTTAACCAGGTTCTCTTTTGACATCTTCTCACCCAAGACAAAAGATTTATTAGCAATCAAGTAAACAGACATTAAATTCGTTAATTGTTTCATCTTCAAGCATTTTCAAATTTGTAAACTTCGTGGTCAACAACTAAAATCTAGACATCTTGACTTTAGAGGTTCCTTCATGAGCAACAACCAAAATGCCTCAAGCTTTCTTGGTAGAAACAAATGTGTTATTCAGAAGAAAGATATTTTTGGCAATAACATTGAAGATAACATTAAGGGCATTCAAATTTCTTATAGATGCTTTGTCCTCAAGTTCAGTCTATTTGACTTTAGGCTTAGCTAAGTACCTTAACACTATTTTGGTTAGTGACATCTAGATGAGGCCAACCAATAACCACTACTTTCTAAGATTTTCTATCAACGGATTTAAGGAAGGTAGTCATGTAACAAAACCTGATCTTTCGAGTACTCTGCCAAGGGTCGTTACTCATAAATACACATTTAAAACCCAAACATTTTAAACATTGGGGAAAAATAAAATTCATTAAATAATAAAGATAGTTTTGCAAAAATAAACTATAAAATTAATAAATAAGCAAAAAACTTTGTCCAGGACCCCTAAAAACACTAAGAAAAATCAACATTAAAAAAGATAAGATCTATAATCTGACATCAAGTTCTAAATTGAAACATTTAAATAACTTGAAAATATAAACTGAAAGGAAGCAGTCTATCTCTTGTCCCATATAGCACGATTACAGGTCCCTCTCGTCACTCGCTATTATGTTTTTGTTCTTACTTGGAAAATATAAAATAAGAAAGGCTGAGTATAAAAATTCTCAGTGAGTGACCTCTTACTAGGGCCATGTGGGTGATTTGTTAAACCCGACTTAACATTGGCATAATGTATATAACATAGCATAGCATGGCATGACATAGGTAGTGGTTCTGTAAGAACATCAATTCAGACATAAATGTGATCCCGTAGGAACATAAATCATAGCAATAGTGGTGATCCCAGAAGGACATTGAAACGATCATAAGTGGTGAACCCGAAGGTTCACTGACATAAGATGTACATAGTCCGATAGGTGAGTTAACAACCACCCATTAGCTTAATTAGAATGCACACAACAGTCAATGAGACTAAAACGTAAAGCCCTAGTCCATGGCTTTCCACATACTCATAATGCTTTTGAAAATTACATAGCTTAGTAAATCACTCCATCCGTCAATTACATGTTTTTATGGTACCATTTAGTTAATGTTTTCACAACATTATCATCTAATTTGAGTGCCCAACTCAAGGAAGTTTCAGTAGAAAATCACTTACCTAGAAGTCAAGCCAAAAAATTTATTCAAGCAAATCATTCTCCTTTCTAGCTTTCCACAAATTTAGAATTAGATACTAAAATACCAATCAGAAATCAATTTTAATCTTTAAGCCCAATTCCAAACATTTAATCATTCCAAAATTACCAACATTACTTATCCAATAGTTGTTTGATCCAAAACTACCTCAATTTTCAATCTAAAAATCCAACAAAAAAAATCGCAAAAAAAAAAAAAAAAACGCACCTTGACACCGGTGGACAACCTCTCAATCCCTTCCAAAAACTCCAAATCGACCTCCAAACAAAGGTAAATCATATGCTAGGCCAAAATATAGTGCGTATTCGGGACGAATCACAAGAAACCCTCAAACATCCAAAATAATTGAAATCTTACCCGAAAACACAACTCTAACGAAGAAAATAGAGGTGTGGCCGACAGCGCCGGTCGATGATGTTTGGACGAAAGGAGGTGAGGTGGCGTTGCGGTGGTCGGCTGGTTGTGGGTCCTAGCAGCACGACAGTCGAAATGCTGACGCGGCTAAAGCAATTGTAGGCGGTGACTGGCGGGAGATCCAGTGGCGTGGCGTTCATGAACAACGACAGCGACAATATATGTATATATAAATCTTTCATTTCTCCCTTAAATTCTAATTTCTTTTTCTCTCCTAAATTTCAATTTTCTTTCAATTTCCAAAATCCTAATTCTGTTCCATTTTTATATATATATTTTTCCCTAGAAAATTAAATCCACAATTTTCCCCAAGAAAATTAATCCATTTTTTTCTTAAATTCAATTAAAATTCCAATTCCTTAAAAATATATTTTAAATTAACTATATTGCCTCCAAATTAAATTTTTAGACCCAATTTATCCAAAATAATGCCCAAATATTTTAAGATAATTTAATAAAAATTATCTGAAAAATTCAAGATGTTACAAATCATACGGGCTTTCCAGTAAACATAGTTTGTTCCATCTAGTGCTGGGGGACACATGGTAGATCCACCTACTATGATTCATTCCATTTGAAGGAATACAGATCGAATCACCAAAAGTAGGCAACCTGTTTTGCTACCAATTGAAATAAATGTTACTAACACACAACAAAATTTGTTATGCACAATGTTACAGTAATTCCAAGAACATCTTAAAGCACGAATAAAACACATAGTTTGGTAACTTAGTTTGGTGCAATATCATCTACATCTGGGAGGTAGTATGCCAAGGAAAGATAATTTCTTCTATAAAGTCAAAAAATTACAATTTTGTGTTTATCTATAAATAAATGGTAATTATACCGACACACAAATAGTTTATCCTCCTGAATGATCACTTAGGCTCCCCTAATTAAGTATGAGACCCTCTCAATGAAACTTAGACTTTTCCTAAGTGTGAAAATATTAGTGAATGATCTTTTAGGTTTCCCCTAAGTGTGAGACTCCCCTTAATGAACTTTAAACTATCCATTAAGTGTAAGACTCTCTCTCACAAAGAACTATCTTTCCACCTTCAAATGAAGGCCACTTCACTTGGAAAAAAAATTAAGCCCCCCAAGTATGAGAATTCCTTCTCAAAATACAGTAAAACGTGTCAATAAGATTAAGAATAATCGACAATGTCAAAAGCTACAAAATCTCATGGATTGACACACTTATGTTTTCGGTATAAACATAAACTAATGGCTCAAAATATTCAACATAGCCAACCGAAAAGTTGAACAATACAAAATATATATATGGGTAACTTTGAGGAGATCTTTAAGGAAAGAATAAATCATCTTTGCAAGGAAAGAAAAAAGCAAACCACAAAATCTGCAAAATCCCACTGTTCGCAACTCAGAAATCGATGTCGTTAATTCGACTCCAAACCAAAACAAAAACAAAATATTTGTAAATCATCGAAACCTACTTCTTATACTAACAAGTAGCATAAGCGACAAGTACGGATTCGAACTACAAAGATCCCAAAATTTAATCTTCTCTTAAGCAAATTTTGACTATGAAAAGTTGTAAAAATGGGATTTTCGTTGTGGATAAAATGGAAATATGCAAGAAATTAAAATGCATGGGATAAATGTAAATTAGGATTGATCTATCTAGATTCTAGAATCATTCAATACAATTTCTATCATTGATTTCTAAAACTTGAACATGCAACTGATTCATGTATGCACAACTACTTGCTCGATGTGATCTAACTAACCTCTACAAAGGCGGACAACTAGCAAGAATCTAATCGAGAAAGCGTCCTAATTATTAATTAAGGTCGAAAAGGTCATATCGTAACTAATCTGCATGCTTCTAAATTCTACTAGGTTCGATAGCGGCCATATAGAACTAAAAACACATGCATTATAATTTAGGATTCAATTGTGTTAATTAATTGTCAGGAAAGTCATGTTCAATTAATCAATTTTATCTTCGAACCTAGAAATTCATGCATCCTAGGAATAGCCATCAAATTCACAATTAATTCATGCTACTTAATTGATTTTTAGCTAGACAGTCAGGTAAGAACATGACTAACTAAAAATCGATTAGCCATGTACGATTATGCATGAACAATCAACCTCACAATCATGCTTTTAGAAATTATAATGGATTCGAAGAAGACACAAGTTCAACATATAATTTATTCAAGAACACATAATTCTCAAGAAATTAACAAAGAATTAAAACTCCAAAAACTAGATAGAAAATCGTTACCTCGAGTTATCCATAGATAAATTGAAGAGGAATATTCAATCCATCGTTTACAATCCAAAAGAAAATAAAAATATAACCTAAATATACAAAAAAGATAAAGGAGGAGGAAGAACTAGCAGCCACTCCTCGACCTCCATCAAATTTTGCATCCTCCTATTTTACCTAATTCCGAAAGAATACTTTTATACAATAGGCACAACGTTGCAATACTAGTAGGAGCATTGCAATGCTCTTGTGATCTAGCCCTCAAGTGTTGTAATGGCGTTGCAACATTACTTTGATGCTAGCTTTCCACAGGTGCGCATGCACAGATGCGTTAGAGTTCTGTTAATCTACGCAGTGTTGCAACGCTAAAGTAGCATTACGACGCTGCCCTGTATACGAGCTTACTGCCTTACAGTGTTTTGTTAGAGCGTTGAGCGAGGGTTGCGATGCTCCGATTAGAGGCATTCTGGTAATTTCTCCTCTTTTGATGTTTGGATGCTCAAAACACCTCCAAATTGCTTCAAATTAACACCGTTTTTCTCCAAATGCTTAGTTTTACCTCTTCAAAGCTCAATACCTACAGAATAGGATAATTAACATTAAAAATTCATTAATGAGCCTAAATTAAGCTAGGAATTATAACTCTTTTTGAGAGGTATCAAACACCCCGAACTTAATTCTTGCTCCTCCCGAGCAAGCTAAAACAAAATCTAGACATGAATCATGTGATGAAAATGAGTGACTCGAATCTCAAGGCTAAAGATAACAAACTCTTCACAAAGATAGGGTCATTCAAATGCGTGCGCTAAATGAAGAAATTTAAAACTAACTCTTTATCCCCTATGCGTGTGTGTGCGCTTAGCCACTCCTATTAATCACACCCCTAAGAAAGAGGAGTAACCTCCAAAAATATCATACAAACTTACTCTTACTCTACAACATGCTTGCCTTTTATTTAGCATATAACAGGCTTTTACTTTCCAAAATTAAAGTTTGGCAAAAACCTAAGCATGCATTACTAAGTTGAGTTCTAGTTACATATCACCTATCACCTAGACCTTTCGAGATGACAATAAGCATATGGACCAAATAACCCAATCCTAAGAATTCAAATCCACAAATAAGACTGCTATGTGCTCAAAATATGCAAGGGAATAAAAATAAATAAATTTGGCCCAAAATCATGCATAAATTTTGTGAATCATAAACAGAGCAAATAGGAAGTTATCTAAAACCTATCATTGAAAGTTATTATCACAATACATACATCATAAAAATCATCTCAGTAGCTCAACCACAAAGTCCGAGCTCAGGTGTTCAAGGATTTTTTAGACATGCATATAAAACCACCACTCCCAACATAAAACGATACATTGTCCCAATGTATCTCTAACGAGTATTTTAAACTAACGAATATTAAAAATAAAAAAAGGAAGAAGAAGTAGACATTTTAAACTAACTAAATAACCAATATTCGTGGTTCTTTTTGGTATACAGTTATCTTGAAGCTATGAAAAATAATCCAGAAATGGATCAAAATGAAACGTTGGGACAATTTCTCAAGTCAAGGGACTATTCTGAAGTATTCCAAACTGCTTACCTTGTGAGATTTTCCCTTACCATTTTCTTTTCTCCTTATTATTTTAATTCTTTGGATAATGATGATTTTTACTCGACATCTTGAGTTTAGTAGTGATTTAATATGGTATTAGAATAAGAAATATTCTGTTTAGAACATCTCTAATATCATTTCTTCTCTAAAAATTTTCAATTAATAAATCTACGAGTGAGAGGAAAATGGTATATTATTTATATAATTAAATTTATCGATACTCAACATTTTAAGCTTTTAAGATTGATGGGATGATTTAATGGGATTATATTTCTGCAGTTTCCAATGTGTGGTTCCATTTGGTCGATCCCCATCGAAAAAGTTTTCAACTTTTCAGCTGTCTCTGTTTTTTCATATCTTCAGGATCATTATCTGCTTCAGGTGTTTTTCACATCACTTTTTTTCCATATCTGAGATTTTAAATATTATTTCTTTCATAATTTGCTTATTTTCCTTTATAGTTTTTTGGTCATCCACAATGGCTTACTGTCAAATGGAGTTCAGATTCTTATCTGAAGAAGGTGATCCTTGAAATCATTGTTAGAGGATTGATATTAATATTGAAATTTTCATTTAATCCATTAACTTAAGTTTTTCGGTCAATCTCCAAAATGAGCATAGTCATCCTGACGTGAAGTTTATTTATCGATTTCAAAGTTAGATGTTCGATTTCTCTACAACCGTACATGTATTGTCAAAAAAGGGGAAAAAACTTTCAATAAATTGGTGATTGATGTTGAGTTCGAACCCTTATAAAATGTTTATGTATTTTTTGATATTCCCTATTAATTATACAATTATTGATGTTTAAAACGTCAGTTACAGAAAACGCTTGAGAGTGAAGGATGTCAAATAAGAACTTGCTCTAAAATTAATTCCATCTCAACTACCAAAGAAGGTGTGAGTAATTAAAATTGCATTGATTCAATGAGTTTTAATAACTTGTAATTAACATTATAGAAAAAAAATTAAACATTTAATATAACGTTTTATCAGGATGCATTGTAAGCTACGGACTCCATTTTGAAGAAATATTTGATCAATGTGTGATAGCAACTGATGCCCCTGATGCTTTAAGAATATTAGGAAATCAAGCAACACCCGAAGAAGCAAGAGTACTTGGAGCTTTCCAATACGTTTATAGGTACATTTTCTATCTCTAATTCTTTGGATCCTAATTAATTTGTTTTTTATTCAACATTAGTTTGGATTTCATGGACTCTAATCCTATATTACACATCATTTGTTCCCATCTTAAAACTAATTGGCGATGAGAGGAGTAACTCACGTATATTATAAAGATCATAAACTCTTTCCAATTCTTTAATGTGAAATCTCGAACATATCCGTTCAAGATGGTGTCACTTTTGGTACACTTTTATGGATAGAGCTAAAGAGGGTAAAACAAGTTAAGATAATTTTTTTTTTTTTTGGTGGCCGAGTCTTTATACCATACTAGGTAGGAATAGTTTCAAATATAACAATGAAAAGAATATGTACATATAACAAAATTTAAATCCAACTCTCGGAATCTATCGTTGATAGACTATATTACTAAGAGGAGTCTATCGACAATAAAGTTTATCACTGATAGATTTTGCTATTAGAAATGTTGCATTCATTTAATTACTAGTCCTAAAAATGTTGCTCATTTTAATACCATTGTGTTTAGTCTCTAAGGGTCTGTTTGAATTTTCTAGATTTTTTTTTTTTTTTTCAAAAGAGTCATTTTGATTTAAACTCTTTTATTAAAAATCGTTTAAAATACACTTTAAATTATTTCAATATCTTTTTTGAATGGTTGTCAAACACTTAAATTTTCTTCAAAATGACTTATTTTTAAAATTAAACACTTGAAAAGTTAAACAAAATACATCCAAATCCAATTGACTATGAGATAGAACCATGTTTATCTAATTAGTATTATGTGTAAGTTTCTTTAGAGGATAGTGCTTGTCCTAGCTACTTCCCACATTATTTCCATATTGAAATGATAGAAAAAAAAATTATCATAATTGCTGCTGTCATGTTTGAAAAGTAATTTTAAAATGGTTACAATGACTTTTATCGAATTTACAAATAACTTCAATTATTTAGAAGTCAATTTAAAGTTGATTATTTTTACTTTCTTAAATGTGATTTTCATATCATTAAAAGTTGAGTTTTAAGATATGTTTAGTTTAACTTTTGACGTGTTTAATTTTGAAAATAAGTCATTTTGAAAAAAATTAAAATGTATGACAACCACTCAAAATAACTTTTAGAAAACTTTCAAAGTACATTTTAAATAGTTTTTATAAAAATGGTTTAAATAAAAATAGGTTCTTTTAATATTTTTTTTCTTTTTAGGCAATCCAAACACGTCCTTTAGAAGCCATTTGGATTGCAGATGTTATTTCATGGGTATATATATTAAATATTTGGGATTTGAATGTCTGAGTTTTAAATGTGTTATAATTAATGTCTGCATTTGGATGTACAAGATAATTATTGTTCGGAAATTAAATATTTTTGTTTCATTCAATAATTTGTATATAGTAACTAAGAGTAAATAATTATTTAATTAAATACAAGAGTTGAATTAAATTTAACATTAATTAATCTATTGTTGTGTTAATTAATTATTTAATCAATAAAATAAAAACTAAATAAATACTTTTTAATTAAACATAATTATTAAAATTTATTAAATTAGAAAATAAATTAATTAGAATATTGATAATTAAATAGTTAAGATAGCATAAAATATTAATGGTAAAGAATATTAGTTGAAATTTATTAAGTCTAAATAATATATTTATATTTAATAATTAAAAAATTAATAGTAATGAAACTGATATTAAATTATTAATTAATTAAGCTATATCATCTCCCAGACATAAAAAAGCAACATTTTTGTAGGATATTAAAAATCCATGTTAGATGGGTTTTAAAAGTTCACTAGATAATAATATTCTGATTTAAAAAAGTAAAGATTATGTAAACAAATAAGATATTAAATGTCTACCAAAATTTATAAGAAAAACCTGTGAATAAACGAGGCCTTACTAATTTAAAAACATGCTTCAAGGATTTTGACCAAATTTTAGTCTTTAATATGGATACCAAAAATGGTTAATGAAATATGAATCTTTTGGTCTCTTTGAAACATCGGTTAAATATTTTCTTTGCTCTGTTTTCTTTTTCTCTTTATGGTTAACAATTTTTTTTTTCTTATATTGGCAGTGATATTTTCTTCATTCATGACACAAATTTCATGCCTGAAAACCTAGATGCATGGAGTGCATGGACACTTTCTTGGAAAATAATATAAATGAATAAAGCGTGTGATTTGACATATTGGTTCAATGTACTTCAGGTTATTATCCTCTCGAAGTTTCGCACCTTTGAAATCTTTGATAATCAACCTAACAGGTATATCACAGATATTTATTCTCTCTAATTTATGCTCAATTTTATTTTGACTTTTTGGATTTAACTAGAATCTTGGACAAAGGAGTCCTTTTTTTTGTAAAACCAATTAATCCAGACCAAGAGCCCAAACATGTCTTGTATAAGTCCTCAATTGGCCATCCAATTCCATCTCTTAGTGCATCAAAAGCCTTAAATGAGCTTGATAGCATTCAAGGGAAGAGACAAATTTGGTTTTGTGGAGCATATTTAGGTGAGATTTTTTGCTTCAAAATTCATTCATCTTCATCTTCATCTTCATTTTCTTCATTATTATCATTATTAATTATATATACATGTATGTCATACCTTCAAATCCTTTGAAGTCTTATTCTAGAAATGATGGTTATGCTTTTTCTTTAGGTCGTGGCTCCCATGAAGATGAGTTAAAGGTAATGAACGATGAATTTTATGGCCAAACAATAATTATTGGTTGCTAGTCTAGTCTGACCAGTAATCTAATCACATGGTGTCATGTGATAATTTTTTTTATGTAATATTTAAATTAAGTTTTGTAATGTAATGTAACATAAACATTATATTTGCAGGCTAGCACCATGGTAGCACAAAAAATATTAGGAAAAAGTTGTACTCTTTTGACTCAAAATCCAAATCATATGGTACTTTCTCTCGTAGAAATTGGAGCCCGTTATCTAGTCACTAGATTTTTTGCACGATATATATCCATCGGATCATTAAGGTAAGTTTAATATATGATATCATGCAATAATCATATATTTTTTTATGCACTTAAATATTATTCGTCTAATAATATCGTTGAAAAAAATATTTTAATGGGAGATTTTCAAAAGTAGAAAAATAAGGTAAATTATTTACACAAGAATAGCAAAATTTAATCTTTTTTTATAGAGACGGATAGATGTGTATCATTGTCTATTAGCGATAAAAACTGATAAAAGTCTATCCTTGATACTATCAGTGACAGAAACTAATACGAGTCTATCACTAATAAACGCCGATAGAAGTCTATCAATATCTATCAGTGATAGAAATTGATACAAGTCATAGAAATTGATACAAGTCTATAAATAGAGATTTATAGAAGTCTATCAGTATCTATCAGTGATAAAACCTGATAAAATTAATCATTGATATTATAGTGATAGAAACTGATACAATTCTATCACTAGTGTCTATAAGTGTTTTTTTTTTATTATTTTTGTAAATAATTGGACATTTTTTATATTCCTAAAAATTTTTCAATTTTAATTTGTTTGTTAGTTCTTTAATAAGAGAATTAATTACAATAGTGTTGTCCTCTTGTTGACAAGAACTAACTTTGCTTAATTATTATATAATAATACAGTATAATGGAGGAAGGTGGTACAATATTTACATTTAAAGGAATGGATAACAAATTCCTTCCAAATGTTGTTTTAAAAGTCCACAACCCCCAATTTTATTGGAAGGTATGAAATTCCAATTTCAGTTTGATGTATATTTAAATATATTTGAATTAGTTTAATTTGATAAAAGTAGGAATGAAAATATGATATATAAATGATGTTGATATTATTCCTCAATTTATATTATTTAATTTAAAATATAGTTAATAACTTCCCACCTTTAATGAGAATTTTCTTTTGGTATACAGATTATGACACGGGCTGATATAGGCCTCGCAGATGCATATATTAATAGAGATTTTTCTTTTGTTGACAAGGATGGAGGTCTTCTTAATCTTGTTCTGGTGATTTTTTCTTAGTCCCTAATTAAATAATAATATTACTCCTAGTATAAATCTATATAAATTTAGAGCCTGTTTGCGTTCTCTTAAGAAAAAAGCGTTTTAAAAAAACTCATTTTTATTTAAACACTATTGATCAAAACTATTTAACACTACAGGAATTCTGGCTTCTCCCGGCGCCATATATCATCGAGAGAGTGTGGAAAATTCATCGGGAGAGGATCTCCCGATTCATAAAAGGTCGTCGGGAGTTTGGTCGGGAGAAATCCGTCGGGAAAGGATCTCCCGGAGAACTTTTGAATGGCGTCGGGTGTTAGTGGGAACTCGGACACCTATGTGGCATCGGGAGTTAGGGGGAACTCTGGACGCTTAGTATACGGCGTCGGGAGTTCTTGGAACTCCCAACGGGCTACACCGCGTCTAGAGTTCCCCCTAACTCCCGACGCCTGAAAACGGCGTCCGGAGTTCCCTCTAACTCTCGATGCCACATAGGCGTCCGGAGTTCCCCCCTAACTCCCGACGCCGCATCAAGGGATCATATATTGATAAACAATTCAATTTTCTATATGGATAAAATTTAATATATCGTTTGTAATTTTTTAAAATTTGATCTGAAATTCCTTGAAATATATTATACCAAATAAAGATTCACATAAAAGAAAATGAAGTCCATTTTTTATAACAAGTAAAAAATTACAATATCCAAACGTTGTCCCAGCTCTAGAACACTTGTCCATTATATTCAGAAATACATAAAAAAAGTAAAATGAGAACAACATCTAGAACACTTGTCCATTATATTCAGAAATACATAAAAGAAGTAAAATGAAAATAACATCTGTTTTTTTCAATATTTAACAATGTGCCCACCAAATTGTCGCATATGTTTTTTTCAATATGCATTACATCAAATTTATGTCGTAACAATAGTCTGGACCAATATAAAAGTTGGAAAAAAAATACTTTTTTTAGTCCATTTTAGAATTCGCTTTCTTTTTTTGTCTTGCTTCGATGGATGTTTGCTAAGCACAGAAAAGTTTAGCGTATTTATTTGTTGTAATATCTCTTCTCCATTCATTACGATTGGTGGAGGACTACATTCAATTTTTCCATCATGTTGTCTACTTCGACGCCAACTATGATTCTCCGGAAGATAACATCGATGTCCCATAAATGATATTTTCCCTCTTATCCTGAAGGATGAGTTATCTTCTTTTCATATTGGACATGCTTGATAACCTTTTGTACTCCACTCAGATAAGTCACCGTACGCAGGGAAGTCATTAATCGTCCATAATAAGTTAGCATATAGTTGAAAAACTCACCAACAACAGAATCATAAGTTCGCACACCAATTGTCCACAACTCTTTCAGCTCTTCAATCAACGGTTGCAAGTAAACATCAATTTCCTTTCCAGGAGATTTTGGACCAAGTATGAGCAAAGACATGAAGAAGTTTGTTTCCTTCATGCATTTCCAAGGGGGAAAATTATAAGGAATTATCACCACAGGCCACATACTATAAGAAGAGAAGTGCTCATATTTTTCAAAATGATTGAAGCCATCTGAAGCTAATCCCAAACGAACATTTTCGAGGGATCTAAAGCGAAATGAGGGAATTCACGATCAAAAATGTTTTCCACGCCCTCTGCATCAGCTGGATGTCGTAATACATCATACGTTTCAACTCGCTTATCTTTATGCCATCTCATGTCAGAAGTACCTTTTTTTTATGCAAACAAATCGTTTTTATTCTCGGTATCAATGAAAATGACGCAATACCTTATGTGGTATTTTTTTACCCTTGCCATTATTAACTTTGTACCGAGACTCACCACAAACAGGGCAATTGTTTGCAAAAATCTGCAAACTGTTTCCAATACAATATACAATCATATTTGCACGCATGAATAGACTCATAACCTAGGCCTAAATCACGCAATTTTCGCTTGGCTTCATAAAAAGGAAGTAGGTATAAGAGGTGCCAGCTGGAAACGCTGCTTTTAACAATTCCAAGCAACATGTCAAACGATTTGTTAAACTATACCACGTTGTTCGATAACTTTGTTATATTGCAATCACAATTCACTAAAAAGTTTAAGGAACGAAATGAACTGGCCGCAACACCGGCCAGGGTTATTATATAATTCGTGCTTCGGTCATTAAATCCTCGAATAAGTTCATGGTATCTCTTTCTTGACCATTAAAGACATTTCATTCTCAATTTCCTTCCTTCATTGCTTTTTTCATTTTCTCCATTGGAACTTGTAAATCGTATTATAAGAATTCAACACCGATTTTTTTTTCGACACAGCATACTACTCTAATAACTAATCTTCTATCAACATCCTACTATTAGAATGAACTTGTATGACTTTTAGATAAGTTTAACTGGCTCTCTATTTGATATAACTCGCATTCCACAAAGAAGGGATGATATTTCATATGTTTAATAGATTGCTGTTGTTCACGATATATCTATCTTTTTCTCCAAATTGAATTCATCAAATTCCTGGCATGGACAATCTTATTCGTACCGAATCATTTACATGAAACTCTTGCATATTAAAAGCTGGTGATATACTGTCTTCTCTATAACTCCACTATAACATTACTTCTTAGTTAAATCCATTCCACTTATTACTTCTCATCTCATCCTTAAAATAATAAATATTTTCTGACCCAAACTTGTATATCTCAAAACAATAAACCTGAATAAGCAGGCACAAAGTACAAAGTATTATAAACATTGAGTGTCTTCCCATAATTTTTCATTTCTTTAAGGGCAAAATAAACCACGTAGGCTCCTTAGACGCTTTAAATTGTCTTAACAGCTTTCAATGTTTTATTTAGTAACGTCTCCAAGCTTTCGAATTCATTTTGGT
>NC_052360.1:51101613-51153091 GCF_009727055.1 Benincasa hispida | reverse complement strand
AACATTACCAACATTACCAACATGCTAGAAATTAAAAACAATGGCTTAAATTAAGATACAAAATAAGAGAAAATAAATGAAATGGATGTGCATGAACTTTGATGAAAGCTTGAAAATAAACAACAAATTTGCAAGCAATGAAGGAGGGCGACGGCGGACGGCGGATGACGGCGCGAAAGGGGAAGGGCAGGCGTGAAGAGGAGCAGGGGCGTGAAGGGAGAAGAAGGAAAATGGGGCGGCAAAAAATCGATTAGGGTTTTTGTTTAAAGAAAAGATTCTTTCGGTGCACGAGAGAAAGCCAGACCCCTTTCCCGACGCCGCCCGGGAGACCGTCAGGAGTTCTCTGGGAACTCTCGACGCCGCTTTAATACATCGAGAGTTCCCGGCCCGATGATCCTTTACTTTGCCGGGAGAGACCGTCTCTCCTGACGACCTAACTCCTGACGCCTTAAAACGGCGTCGGGAATTCCCGTTTTTCTTGTAGTGTAAAATATACTTTAAAACTTGTTTTGAGTGGTTGTTAAACACTTCAATTTTTTTTAAATAATTTATTTTTAAAATAAATACTTAAAAATGTATTCTAAATATACTCTTAATACTAATTTCATCTTTGTGCAGATTCTCATAGCCAATAGAGATGCAAACTCTTCCATCGCAAAAGTAAACAAGAAAAGGTATATATATAACCAACCATCTCCATTAGCCTTTATAGGCTAAGAACTTTTGAACTTTATTTATTTCAAAAAAATACTTTTATATTTTTATAAATATTTCAAAACTATTCCTAGAATAAAAATTCGTCAGAATATTTTCAACAAAAATTGAGATCCTATGACTCTTTGGACCACCTTTATTAGAAATTCTAGGTTCCAATCAAAATTCTAATATAATTCTACTGAATTATTAATTGCAATTTTTAAGAGAGTTTAGAATTTTTTTTTTTTTTTCCAACAAGAATATAGCTCAACTGACATAGTATTCATACTATCAACTCGTATCAATTAATCGAATTTGTTGAATAAGTAGTATTTATTTCTCAGATAAATTATGATATTTATCAAGTAAAATTATCTGTATGATACGTAATCCATGATCATGTTTGCGAAAACGTAAAAAATCAAAGTATCTTGGCCCTATCGCATGAGTTAATCTGAAAGTAGGTAGATTGATTTATAAAAATTTGATAAATTATTGACTCATCTGGTATCTAAATATATAATTTCATTTACAAATTTACTCGATCGAAAATTTATAGTCTTAAAAAAAAATTATAGATCCAATGTTACATTCAGTAAAGATTTATGATACATGTATAGGGTGTACTCAATGTATCGTGGTTTGAGGTTTAATTACACAATATCTTTCTAATAAAAAAATGATTTTTTTTTGTTTAATTTACCCACATTTTTATTAAACCCACGAAACATATTAAATTAATTTTTCAGGGGATGGTGGACACCTCCATTATTCACAGCTAGTATTTCATATGCAGTATTTCTTTCAACATACTTTAAGACAAAACACTCTTACTCAGGCTCGAAGGAACATCTCTCGTCATATGATCTGGTATTACAAAAAGTTTCCATTTAATCTTTTATGTTTTAATATAATATTAATAATCGTTTTTTTTTATAGTAATTTGACGGATTGTTTGAGAATGATCGATCATTCTTATAAAACTACTTGTCATTAGATGTCTAAAATACCGATTATTTCTTAACCAAGTATAGGAAAAGGCATTGTTTTTTGTCTATTTGGTAGGAACTGACTATTTAATTATTTTAATTAGAATAATATATATTTTTGTTGGTCATTAAATCGACCCATTGTTGATCGTGTTCTTTTTTTATGTGAATATGTAAATAGACCACTAATGGCAACCTTATTTTTTTTTTGTCCATGTTCAACTCATATGTTCCACGATCGTTAAAGTATGTTTTAAGATTGTTGATTATATATCTAATAGTATTTTGTCTACATCATGTGTCAATAGTTACATGTAGAAAATTGTAAAATATTCTTATATTTATTTAATTCAATTATAAATGAGTGTTAAAAGTGTAGGAAAGTGTGTAGATGAATGGTGGAACAAAAAGTTAAGCAAAAACAAAAACAAAAACAAAAACAAACAAATAAATAAATAAACTCATAAATTATGCACACCTTATTAGATTAAGACTGGATCTCTACACTCCAAACACAAACTTTATAAACCAAATCGACTCAATTCTGCACGTGAAATACAAGTAATTATTATTAACTCTCAACTCTTTGCACCTCAAACATAGATAATTATTATCAATTCAATTCAACTCACTTTTGCACGCCAAACGCACCCTTAATATATATGTTATTTTAGTATATCAACAACTAATTTTTCACTAAGCAAGTAAATTGAAAATTTTGAACAATAAAGACTAAATTTAAAAAATATACATACGAGTTTTTTAGTTGATTGCTTTCCTTCTCTCTTTTTCTTTTGGTATTTTCTATTTATTAAAGCTATTATGTATTCACTAGGCTAGCTTATGGAAATTATTAAAAAAAACCAAACCTATTTAAATGTTGTTATTTCACATTATTTTTCTTCCTTTGGCTGACATAAGGATTTGAATTGGTCATTGTGTTTAGAGCAATGAACTCTTTTCTCTATTCTTGGATGATACAATGACATACTCATGCGCTATCTTTAAGGTTTGTACACTAATCAATACTATATTATATTTAAACATTTCATAATGGGTATTAAAAGGACCATTTTTTTACTATTTGTTGTTTTCTTTACTATATTTATTTAATTTATTTAATAGGGTGAAGATGAAGATTTGAGGGTTGCACAACTTAGAAAAATTTATCATCTTATAGAAAAGGTAATTATTTAAGCTACAAAAATATATTAATTTCCAATTACCATAATTCTTTCATTTTCTCACTAAGTTCTTGTACTTTTTTTTCTTTTTATATTATTAATTTCTAGGCAAGAATTAATAAGAACCATCATGTCCTAGAAATAGGGTGTGGCTGGGGAAGCCTTGCTATTGAAGTTGTCAAAAAAACTGGATGTCATTATACTGCCATTACTTTATCTGAAGAACAATTAAAATATGCTGAGAAGAAAGTCAGAGATCTTAGTCTTCAGGTATAAATTATATAATCGACCTCCCTCCCTCTCTACAACCATTAATTTTCAAATATATTGTCAAAATTATTTGTGTTGCCTCACCAAAAGAAACCATACATAAACTCAATATAAAAGCTTAAGAAAAGAGTCGTATAATATGTTTGTATGTATGTATAGGAAATTTTTTATGTAAAAGAAATCCCTAAATCTTCGTTAAAATAAAATAAAGATAAATGAAAAGAAAAAAATAGACATCGAGAAGAATATAAAGACAAGCTTTCTTTAATACCCCTTTTTCTTAATCATACAGAATAATTTTCTCTTTCGACCCCAATTACAATGGCACTTTCTTAAAACTTTTGACTATTCATACATTTTTTTCTACTCCCAAATTAGAGAATACAAAAAAAATTTGAATTAGAGATAGCATAGTAAGCTTAAGTCAACAAAATTCAACAAAAAAAAAAAAAGTGTATTTAATTTATAGACAATATATGACTCTAATTAACCCTTCATTTCGGTCAAATATATGATTATTGGTTTCAGGATCACATCGAGTTTTATCTTTGTGACTATCGACAATTGCCAAGTACTAACAAATATCATAGAATTATATCATGGTGAGTTGAATTAAACGAGAAGTCATCTATTAAGCAAAGTTTATGACATTAAACTAGCCAGTTTAATATTAATTCTTTTTGTTCTTTGTTTATCATATTCAGTGGGATGCTGGAATCTGTTGGACATGAATTTATGGAAGATTTTTTTTGTTCATGTGAATCAGCATTAGTAGAGAATGGTATTCTCGTTGTACAGGTTAGAAAAATTTTGAATGCTAATCCAAGCCTAATAAAGTAGATAAAGCTCGATATTTATAATTACGATCCCAATGATCGATGATTTAATAAAGCTCTAATTAAAATTTCTTGTTCTTATTAGTTTATATCGATACCGGATGACCGTTACGATGAGCATCGACTAAGTTCAGATTTTATGAGGGAATATATATTTCCAGGAGGATGTCTTCCATCGTTAAGTAGGGTAACAACTGCCATGGTTAGAGCATCCAGATTTTGGTAAGTGTTGATGAATATGATTAATTTGTTAGAAGATTAATGGTAATTCCCCTATAAAAAATAAAAATACTTAGTGAAATGTCTTATTTTGCAGTGTGGAACACTTGGAAAATATTGGTATCCATTACTATCAGACATTGATGTGTTGGAAAAAGAATTTTCTACTGAATAAGAGGTATAGATATGAAGCCATGTTATAGAGCATGGATTGGTTTAAATTGAAAGGCATTTGAGTTTTTTTTTTTATTTTGTTCCAGCAAGATACTTGAACTTGGTTTTGACGAAAGTTTCATACGAACTTGGGAATACTATTTTGATTATTGTGCTGCTGGTTTTAAATCTCGCACTGTTGGAGATTATCAGGTATTATTCTTCTTTCCCTCAAAACAATTATTTTATAAACATAGTACAAAGAATTGGATATATTAGATTAATACTTAAAATAAGAAGGAAAAAAAGAAAAGAAAAGAAAAGAAAATTATACCCAATTATTTATTTTGTTGAAGTATGCAATTTATTGATTTAGTTTGTGGGAGAAAATGAGTAACTTATTTAAAAATATAATACTGGTAGATGTCTATCAGTATCTATCATTATCTATCACGGATAGACAATAACATTAAAATCTATCCGATTATATATTAAAACTCTAAAAGACAATAACATTAAAATCTATCCGATTATATATTAAAACTCTAAAGCTAGCACTATGATTCTTATGTTTTATTGCAGATTGTGTTTACAAGGCCGGGTAATGTTGCAACATTCAACAATCCATATCAAGGAATACCTTCAGCATAATGACACTTTTTACTTCTGCAATTTCTTTTCTTTTTCACATTATAAACCTTTCCATTGGAGAATTATATATTTTTACCACTCATCCTCATCCACACAATAAATTTTAGAGGCAAACTTCTAACTTGTATCTTTTCATACGCATATAAGACTTCTTTAAATGCAGGAACTAATATATATTTTGGAGAGAAATGTTGAAATCAAATACGAATAGAAATTTTTATTGAATATGAGAGTGATTTTTCTTCTTCCCGTCTATATTTTTTTACTATTTTCTCATGATTTTTGGACGATAATAATTTTATTTGGATTATTTTGAGGTAATTTTAAAGGGAGTCAATTACTCATTAATTTCTATTTAATAGATATTGAGTTGAGAATTTAAGACTAGATAATTATTACCAAAAAATATCTCGTGAACTATAATTGCTAGTTCATAGATATTGAGTTGGGAATTTAAGACCATATAATTATTAGGTTAAATTACAAATTTAGTTTTTTAGTTTGAAAAAATTTAGAATTTAATTTATATGGTTTTATAAATATTTAGAAAAAATTTACCAGAAAAATTTAGAATTTAATTTATAGGGTATAAACGTTAAAATATATGCAATATAATTTGCATAATCGTTTATAGTTTAATTATTGAATTAAACAAATTGAAGAGGTGAAAATATTTAAATATGATTTAAACATTGTACATGTGAATAGGGATTCATGTTCGGAATGGTGTTGGTTATTAATTTAATATTTGATATTAAATTAATTTTATTAATTAAATTAATTTTATTAATTATTTAAAATTAATTTTATTTAGAATTAATTATTAGAATTAACTTTATTTAATTTTTTAAAGAAATTAATTTTATTTAAAAGAAATTATTTTAATTAATTTTATTTAAAATTAAAATTCTTTTTAATTTGGCTTTAGAAAATCAAAAAATAAAAGAATTTAGGGTTAGTTGGGATTTTCCCACTTTTTCCACTAACCCTAACACCTAATCCAACTAATTGCATGCATAATTAGGTGTCATCTTGATGTTGATTCATTTTGCATGTAATTCTTCTATTAATAGAAGAAATTTTGGAGAGAATTTTTTTCATGCAATTTCGATTTCCTGAAGCCTAATTATCATCTCAAAGTTTGACACCAGAACTCTTCGAAACTCCTAACTCCCTATAAATTAATCACAAATTGGATCTCACGATCCGTTCTAAGGCTGTAGAATAGCGAGGAAGACTCTAGTGGTGGTCCACGAACTATTCGTGATCAGAACTGTTCAAAAGATTGCACCAATTTGGAATTTCTACAAAAGTTGTATTTTTGAAACCCTAATTTCTTGTTATGAACTTGCATGCTTAATTCCTAAAATTAATGTAGTTAGAGTGCTTAGAATCCTAATTACTTCTATATGTATGTTTTTATCTTTGTCAATTGATATCAAAACATGTTTTAAGCACTCAATTTGCATTAATTTTTGCTTGGTGGGTGTTAATTCATGTGATGAATGTTATGGTGGCTGAAGTGGATATATTGCAGTTTTCGCATCTAGTTTGAGCTTCAATTTAGGTTTTACAGTTGTAATTGCCCGCTTCTGTATGAGTTTTCATGTGTGAAGAAGAGTCTGTAATTTTTTTAGAGTCATTAGAGTTAAAACTAGGCTATAATCGGAAGAAATTTGAGCAAGGCGCAGTAGGAAAAGCAGCTAGAAGCTGCTTTTGTCAAGAAACACCATGGTGCTCCTTCAACAGCGCTGTGACACTGTTCTTCAGCAAGCCCAGAAATGCGCACGGGAGGAGTAGTAGTTCAACTGGATCGATTCGATCTGATTCAACCATTTTCGATTCGGTTGAGCCTGTTTTAAAGCCTTGGAGGTCCGGTTCAACCCTTTTTCAACTCCTTCGGGCAGGTTCGAAGGTTCGGGAGCGGTTCGGAGCTGTTGTTGAATTATTATTGTAAAAGTTTAGTTGTTTAATAGCCTTGGATACCAAAACCGGTCCACTGGCGTGTGTTTAATTAATTATATGCATTATGAATGTATGTTTTAGTTAAATTAAATCTTGTTTGTGCATAAAGTATGCAATGTAGATTTAAAATACCACCATAGGATAAGCATGTTGCATGCATTGAAAGTATGTTATAAGTGTTATAATTTATAATATGCATGTCTAGATTTCATGAGATTTGAGATAAGTTGTTATATTAAATTATGAAATGTATGTTGTATATTATGGATTATGTCTAAGTTGTAAGTGATATAAAATGAATTAGACATTTAAAATCTATAACAAAGCTAATTACATGTTCACATAGGTTTGACTAATATCAAACTTGTTTTAATAGTTGAAATAGTTTGTTATCTTGTAAAACATCGGATATAAATTCACCCGACAAGATCCTATTTAAGGCTAGAGGTATTTAAGTTGACGGTTTAAGGAACACCTGCTATATGGGGATCGAGTCAATTCTTGAGTTTGGTTAACCCAGTTTTATGAGCATGCGTGAGCGATGTGAGGTTTTAAAAGGTTTATCACTTAGACATCATATGTTAAATCCAGTAAAATTTATAATTGGATAAACAACTAGACTTAGGTTGTATTTAATTAGTCGGAATATACCTAAGTAAAAATATACCTAAACTATCTACAATACTTCAGCTGGAGAACAATAGTTTTTAGCCCTCACGTCCCTAAGAGTTCACATCGTGAGATTCATGCTCGACTTCGTGTCGTTTTTAGGCATCCGCTCCATTCAAAAAGTGTTTGCATGGATCAATAGCAAACTGAATAGTGGAAGTTGTTTATAGTAAGTGAAAGAAGGAAATGTGTCAACATATCCTACGATCTCCTCCATTATGTTGCACCGTGAGATTCCTATATTTCGCCTGTGTATTATTTTTAGGCGACTACCCATTCAAAGGGTCGTTTCATAGGGATTGGAACATCGATGTAACATCCCGAATTTTAGGAAAAATTTAAGTTAATTATCTAAAATTATCGAGTTTAAATTTCCCTTTCATTTGGAAAATTGAGATTAAATTGAAATAATTGAAAAAAATTTATTGATTAATTGAATTTAATTCATTAGATATTCGAATTGATTATCTTGAAAATATTGAATTTTGTTTCCCTTTGATTTTGGATTTTAGGGCCAACTTATAAAAAAAATAAAAGAGATAATTAATTTCATGTGGTTTAACTGATTTAAATATTTAGAAAGATTTAATTTGTATCAAATTGATGGATTTTATGCCTTTTAATTTTGGTTTTTGAAGCTTAAATTAAGAAAATTTGAAAAGTTAATTGATTTATAAATTTAATAGAATCTTTGGAGCTTTTGGAGATATTGTGATAAAATATTTTATTTATCTTTTCAAAATTTGAAAAGAAAATAAAAGAATTGAGATTTTTTTTTCGAAATCAAATAAGAGTGAAAAGATGTCAAAAATTGGGGAGAAAGCAATTCGGTTTTTCAGCGATAGCTTCCACAAAATTGTCGATTTCTAGAGTTTGAACTATTTCGAGACATATGGAGTTTCATTTTGAACAGTTGGATTGTTGTTTGAGGCTATGGTTTATTCGTAATTGCTGCGGAATAAAATCTGTAAAACTAGAAATTCCCTTTCTCTCTCACTCTCACAAACCCTCCTCATGCAAGACCCTCACTACTAGTCGCAATCTTAAAAAATTTATGTCGTCCGACAGAAACACCCGCTGCCTATCTATGGTAGCCATGAGCCAATGCGCCATCAGCCACCATTACCCGATCTTTGCCAGATTCTTGAGAAAAACCTTGGGTAAGACTTATTTTCCTTATAATTTGGGAGGTAAAATTCACTCATCTAATTTTGAGTTAAATTAGTAACCTCTCTTTGGTGTGAAACTTAGATTCAAGATTTGGAAGTTTTGAGGCATTAATCATCAATCTAGAGACCATCTTCGTTTTGCAAAAAATTGGTAAAGATCGGTTAGTTTTGGGTAAGTTGTTGCTTGGTTGTTCTTTTGGATTGAGAGTAATAGTGGAAAATTAAGTTATTGATTTTGGATTTAATTCTTGATCAGATTGGCTAATTGAATCAAGTTTTGGAATTTTTCGTAGATCAAGCCACAACTTTAGGTTGATTCAAGTGTGCTCAAGAAGTTCTAAGGAGATTTTGTTTTGCATTTTTTACCAAGTTGAGGCAAGTGATACTATTACCGGTGCCTTCATGCCAGATGACCTAGATTAGACCTATAAGTTACTTGGTGAACTCTGGAGCATCATTTTGTTTGTCATTATGTTTTGCTAGTTGCATAGCAGTTACAAATATTATGAGCATGTTAAAAAATTTAATCAGTACTGATATTATGTATGTGATGCATGAATAGACCAGTAGAGCGGTTTATTGTCTCGCCTTGATGCATGTTATTATTATGTTTAACGGTGTGGCTACGGGCTGCTAGACATGCATGAACCGACAGGTTCACGTTCATGTTATTATCAAGTTTGACGGTGTGCTTACGGACCGCTAGACATGCGTGGGTCGACGGGTTCACGTTCATGTTATTATCATGTTTGACGGTGTGCCTACGGGCCGCTAGATATGCGTTTCAAGGCAAGATAGTAGTCTTTTAGTTTTCCTTTCATCATCAAAAATCGATGTAGCTGTATGAACCACGGGCTATCTTTCTTTGCTCGTGGATGCATAGCCTAATCTCGATAATGGGATCACTTACTGAGTATTTTATATTCAACCTTTCTTAATTTATGTTTTTCAAGTAATGATAGGAACAGACCGATGGGTGACGAGAGGGACCTATGATCGTGCCATATGGGATATGTAAATCGCTTCCGCTCAGTTTACGTTTCTAAGCTATTTGAAAGTTTTGATTTGAAACTCAATGTTGGTTAAAATTTTATTGGTTTAAATTATTTTTTTTCTTCATTATTTTAGGGGCCCCGAACAAAGGTTTTACTTATTTGTTATTTATTTTGGAAAATTGTCTTTATTATTTTAATGAAATTTATTTTCCTCAATGGTCAAAATGTTTTGAATGTAAGTGTGTAATTATGAGTAACGACCCTTATCAGAGTACTCAAAAGGTCGGGTCGTTACAATCGAAAACTTCAAAAATGAATAGGATCTCTTAAGTCCGATTTCAACATTGTTTGCCCCTTGATAGCTTGTTGATTCTGCTCTTTGGGGTCTAAAAATGGCGGGTTACACTTACGAGAACTACTAAATGTTAGTAAATTCTTGACCAAAGAAACGATAACTAAATACCATAGGAATAAGAGTTATTCTGGTATTAGTATTTAGTCAAGAATATCTTGGTGCAGTGAAGGAGTAATTGATTGTCCTCGATAGTGGTTATTCTGACTCATTGAAGTCTCGTTGCAAATTATTAATGAATTATTCGGGTATATTATTACTTTTTGCTAAAATTTGATTTGTTTTAATAGCAATTCACTAATAGAATTTGTTTTTATTTGCAGCATGTCTAACTCTATAATTCAACTACTCGCTTCAGATAAGTTTAATGGAGACAATTACTCTACATAGAAATCAAATGTAAACACAATACTAGCAATTGATGATCTAATGTTCATTTTAACGGAGGAATGTCCTCCAATTCTTGGCTCGTCTTCAAACCAAATGTTTCAAATGCCTATGACAGATCGGTGAGGGCAAATGAAAAGGCTCGAGCCTATATTTTAACAAGCATATCAAATGTTTTTACTAAGTAACATGAGAGCATGGTCACCGCAAAGGCAATCATGGATTCATCATAGGTGATGTTTTTACTAAGTAACATGAGAGCATATTAGTTTATCACAGATGATGTTGGGACAACCATCCACATCTATCAGGCACGATGCTCTTAAATATGTTTACAAATCTCGCATAAAGGAAGGAACCATTGTTAGAGAACATGTTCTAGATATGATGGTCCACTTCAATGTGGCGGAGGCAAATGGTATTGTCATAGATGAAAAAAGTTAAGTTAGTTTCATCATGGAATCTCTTCCGGAGAGTTTTTTGCAATTTCGAATGAATGCACTAATGAATAAGATTAAATACAATCTAACTACTCTGTCAAATGAGCTCCAAACTTATCAATCTCTTATGAAGAATAAGGGATAAAAAGGGGAAGTAAATATTGTTACCCCTAGTAAGTTCCAAAAAGGATCATCCTTAGGAACTAAATTTGGACCTTCCACTTCTAAAAATAAGGGTATTCAACTAAAGAAGAAGAGAAAAAAGAAAAGAAAGGCTCCTAAAAAGCGAAAAGGCAAGGGAACAATTACAGACAAAGGAAAATATTTCTACTGCAACGAGGATGGGCACTGGAAGAGAAATTACCCAAAATACCTTGTTGACAAGAAAGTTGAAAAGGAAAAACAAGGTAAATATGATTTACTCAGTTTTGAAACATATTAAATGGAGAATGATAACTCTACTTGGATACTAGATTCAAGGACCGCTAACCATCTTTGTACATTTATTTAGGAAACTAGTTCCTAGAGACAACCTGCAAAGGGCGAGATGACTTTCAAGGTTTGAATAGAAGAGGTCGTCTCAGTCAATGCAGTATGAGACTTGAAATTGCCTTTTAGTGATAGATTCATTTTACTTGAAAATGTATTTTATGTTCTTGATATGAGAAGGAATTTAAAACTTTATTAAATTACTAAATTATTTTCTCCTCCTTTTCTTCTCTTGGTCTTGTGAAATTATTAAAACTTTATTGAACTATATATTAAAATTCTAAAGCTAGCATCATAATACTAATGTATTGTACTTTCAAACTCTGGTAATGTTCGCAACATTCAATCATTCATATCAAGTATTATCTTGAGTATATTGAGTTGTACACATATATGAAAATTTTAACTAATGCAATTAAAATTTAGCATAAGTTAAGAATAATTGCAAATATGATACAAATTAAGACCATGATTATAGGATGTGAAAATTGAAATTGTTCAACCTTTTGTAAATCATCAATGATTAAACTTTTATTCATTGATTGAGATCTATCAGTATCACTAATCAACATGGTTGGAACTTTTTTTTTCTTCTATTTATTTTAGAGGGACTTGGCTTGAACTTTTAAGTAAAGTAAATGGGTCATTTAAATGAGTTCTTTTAGCTTTCGGATTATAAAGGGGTAACAAAATTTGAATGCTAAATTATATCACTTTCCATAATGATATGTGTGGTACTCAGTCTAAGTATTTATTTCTTCATTATTATAAAAATTAATATAATAGATAGGCAATAGCATTCAACGTACCTTTTACACTAGCATAGTTCTCATGCACAAATCGATTTAGAGGTGAACATATATTTTTCTCTATATACATATATAGATTTTTTTTACCTTTTAAAGAATTTTTTCACATTAAATTTTACATAATTATTTTAAAAAATGTTATTTGTCTATCAGTGATGGATATCTATCAATGTCTATCATTAGATGATAATTGTTTATCACTGTCTATCACTGATAGAACAATAATATTATTTTTGCTATACTTGTAAATATATTGACTCATTTGCTATCTTCGAATACAGCCCAATTTTTGTTTTTAAAAAAATGTTAGTTAACCTTTAACATATTTACCTAGTGTCTTAAGATTGTTTTCTAATTTAAAGATATTTTTTATATGTAATTTATCTAAGAAAATGAAAATTATATATTTTCTAAAAAATATTTACTACTATATAGCACTTTTTTTTTAAAAAAAAAAAAAATTAGGTTAAATTATAAGTTTAGTCTCTGAATTTATTGCTTGTGTCAAAAGAATGTTTTCGAACTTAAATTCCTAAGGACTCGTTTGGATAGAGAATTTTCTAGATGGAAATTGACATGGACATGTGAAATTTACGTTTGTTATACAATTTTCAACCCTTTGTCTAGTATAAGTTATTGTGTCATACATCATCTATTCTCCTCACAAAAGTTTTTTTTTTTTTTTTACGCTTAAAAAACGGTGGGTTTTTGCCCTTTTCCTTTGTTTTTCTTTTGATTTATAATTTTATATTTAAAATAGTTTATTAAATAATTCACTAAATGATATTAATTTAACAAAATTATACGATGATTAATTTATTAAAATATTTACGTAAATTAATTTTAAAAATAAAAATTTGTTAAATGAATGCAACTACTCATTTACATAAATTAGTGAGTAATTGGCAAACAAAATTTTAAATATACTTAATTAGTTAACTATAATTAGTTAAATTAATTATTAAAATATATTAACATGTCATGATTTTAAAATAAGGAAATTATTTTAAATGGTAAAACTATTGAAAAAATTTACAAGATATAGCAAAATTTTAGAACTATCAATGATAGACGTTGATAGACACTGATGAACTTCTATCGGTGTCTATCAATATTACTGATAGATACTAATACTAATAGAAGTCTATAAGTGTCTATCAGCATCTATCATTGATAATTTTAGAATTTGTTATATTTTATAAATATTTTGATTTTTTTTTATATTTAAAAACAACCCTTTAAAATATTTTTATAATATTTCTTGTTAACTTTCATTATTAACATTCTCTTTTCCTTGCATTAAATTTTTGTACTTTATTATTAAAATACATTTATTTATGTGGTTTAATTAAAATTAATTCATTTAAATTAAATTTATAAATAATAATTTTAAACTCTACTTATCTCAAATTAAATAATTGATTGTAATAATCAAATAATCATATACTTATTTAATTCATTTTCACTGTTAAAAAATACTAAATTAATGTAATTAAGGATATTTATTAAGAATATATTAATCTAACTCTTTAGTTGATGGGTAATTGTTTTAAATGATAAAACGACTGAAAATATTTTATCAAATATAGCAAAATGTCATTGTCTATTAGTATTTTGATATATTTGAACATTTTGCTATATTTAAAAACAACTCTTAGTCAATTTTAGTTGTAATTTTAATAAAATTAATTAATTAATTTTAGTAATAGCTATTTTAACTTATTATATGTATTAATAGTACTTGAAATTAATTATCCAATTAAAATGATTCTTTTATTATTAAAATTATATGAGATTACTAAGATTAATTTTATAAAATAAATCCTAACATATTTGTTCTCTTAAAATCGTGATAACATTCTCATGTACAACTAAGAACAACAATCTTTTATTCCTAGAATTTTTATTTTCAAACATTTATAAAATCTTAAACTAAATTACCTCTAAACAGGTCTCCAAACTTTTAAAGTTGTTTGTATCTACTTGATTGAATGTTCAAATTTATATCTTTATTTTTCTTTTGAGTACAATAATTGTAGAGACAAGGATCGAACTTTAACCTTTACGGAAGAAAGTCATGTCAATTACCTAAGTTCACCTTGGCAACTTTCAATCTTATATCAAACAGTTCAATAAGTCTAAAAAATAAAATAAAAAGTAAAAAAATTAAATGGCTTTTACCATATTTAAATTAAAAATTGAAAAAAATTATAAAGGAGATTTTTAAAAATAGAAAAATAAGAAAAATTATTTACACAAAATAGCAAAATTTTAATCTTCTTTGATAAAAGTTGAAATAGGTTGATAGAAGTCTATCGGTATCTATCAGTGATAGAAGCAAACAAAAATCTATACGCAATAGAACTCTACCAATATCTATCAATATTTTTTAAAATTTTTATAAATAGTTTGATATTTATATCTGTGAAAATTTCCTTATATAATGCCTCTCTCTCTCATTGCACTTTCATCACATTCAAATCTTCTGCTTTCTTCAGTTTGGGCAACTTAGCATCTTCAAGAAAGATCTCAGCATTCTCGGCCTTTCGGTATTGTGCTTCTCTTTCACTTCAAAATCAATATACGAATTATAAGTAAACTAAATATATAATAGATAAGTAAGTGTAATATTAAAATTATTTCTTTATATGTAAAAATAAATTTATATTCTTAACAAAAAAAAAAAAAAATCGAAATATTCCAACATGATCGAATTCTAAGATTAGCTTTCGAGGTTGGAACAAAGATTATGATCTAAAAAACATTATGTACCTAATTTCTCTTTAAAATTTTCATCACCTTTTTTTTCTCGTGTGTCATACATATTTCTCTAACAAACGGAAAAAAAAGTTATATAGAAAAATAAAATTAGAGATTGAGACAAAAATGATACTTTATGTAGAATTTCTTTTTATTGAAACAAATACCCATTTGAATTTTATGAGCTCTAATATCATTATTAGATAATATCATGTTCTATCTCAAATTCAATTGACAATGAGAAGAGTAATTCATCTATATTATAAAGAGTGTGCGGTCCATTGCAATTTACGATCCTTAGCAGCTCTAACAATTGTCTAGTAAATTTTTTTTGTGATCCCTCTAACCCTTTAATTATCACCCTTGTTTCGGGATATTTTATCTCTTTAACCGATTACACTATCTAGTATCTTCTTTAGGTCCCATTTTGTTTTTTGTTTTTGTTTTTGAAAATTAAGCCTATGGACATTATTTTCACCTCAAAATTTCTTTCTTTGTTATCTACTTTTCACCAGTGGTTTTAAAAACCATGGAAAATTTTGAGAACTAAAAAAAAATAGCTTTTAAAAATTTGTTTTTGTTTTTTGAATTTGGCTAAGAATTGAACCATTGTACTTACGAAAGATGCAAATCATAATAAGAACGGTGGAAGATATAGACTTAATTTTGAAAAATAAAAACAAAAAACAAAATGGCTGCCAAACGGAACCTTAACAATTAAAAAACAAAAATAAAACACAATCAAACCCACGTTTGTTTTTTTAAGCATGAAAGCAAAAAAAAAAAAAAAAAAAAAAAAAAAAAAAAAAACAATTATCAGCGTCTAATTTATTAGATAATATGGAGTTACATCTTATAACTAATTGGCAAATGAGATGATTAGTTCAACTATCTTGTTCAAATCTAAGATTTCTCATATACATACATACATATGTAATTAAATAATTCGATTGAAATGTGAACTAAGTTTTGTATCATAAATATTTGCAGCTGGTATCATGGCAGCACATGAAGTGGTAGGAAAAAGCTTCACTTTTTTAAGAAACCCAAAACATATGGTATCTTCTCTTGTAGAGATTGGAGCACGCCAAGTTGTTACTAGATTTTTTGCCGCATATATATCTATAGGATCATTAACGTAAGTTAACAAATGGTGTACAATTTTATGTATGTCTCAAAATTTATTTTTGAAAAAACCCAATCCAAGATTATAATGTAACATCATCGACCTAAAAAATTAGAGATTTGAATTAGGACTGTCTTTCAAATTTAGAAAAATGAACTAAAATATTTACAAATATAGAAAAATTTTATTGTCTATCTGCGATAAACTACTATCTATGTCTATTTATATCATGATAAATACATATTAATATTGTACTGCGATCTACAGCAGATAGATTGTAATACAGATAGATAGATTGTCTATTTAAAAATATTTTTAGCAGTTTTTTGATTTAAAATGATTTCTCTTTTAATTATTAGTTAAAGAAAACTAATATCGATCTATAATGTAGTATAATGGAGGATGATGGTACAATATTTACCTTTGAGGGAACAAATAATTTTTCCCCAAAGATTACTTTAAAAGTTCACCACCCTCGATTTTATTGGAAGGTATGTTTCTAAGTTGAGTTGAATGAAAATTTGAATTCTTTTGAAAATGCCTGAAAAATGATTAAGCTCTCGTATTATAACTATTTGAATTTGAATATTTGGTTTTTGAAAATTATGCTTGTTAACTCTATTTTTATGTAAAGGTATTTTTGTTTGTGGTCTAATTTTGAATAAAAAAAGAAAAAAAGAAAACTAAATCCAAACCAATGTTTTGTAAACTAAATTCAAATATTTATTTAGGAAAAATGAAAACCATAAATTAAGAATGATCTTCAAAATTTGAAATATAATCTACTTCTCTATGGTTAAATTTTCTTGCATTTTCTTCTGGCAGATTATGATGCAAGCTGATCTAGGTCTTGCAAATGCATATATTAACGGAGATTTTTCTTTTGTTGACAAAGATGACGGTCTTCTTAATTTTATATTAGTGAGCTTGAGTGTCCTTAAATGTTTAATTTCTTCCTAAATGACGTTAATTTACACTGACTCTTTCTCATGCTATATTCCTTTTGCAGGTTCTCATAGCGAATAGAGATAAAAATTCATCTGTTGCAACATTAAAGAAGAAAAGGTATTAAAAAAAAAAATTGATAGACATATGTATCAAAGGTATCAATTAAATGTAGAGAGATGTTGATGAATATTTTTGAAAAAAGAATATGGAGAGAAAAAATTCATAAAAATATATTTAAAATTTACAAATAAGCATTTTCTACCCCTTTTATATAAATATGTTATTACTAATGTTAGATCAACATTTATGTTATTTTATCAAAACTTTTTATAATACTAATGGACTCCTAATGTCTAAGTTGAACCCATTTTAAAATTTCAATGGAAATATCAACATGTCTCGATATAAATTTAAAATTTTGGTTGTTAATAAGGTCATCTACTTTGTTAAAATATGGAATTTCTCAATTTTATAAAAATATTAAATGAAAATATATATCAACAAAATCTCGATAGTAGTTAAAATGAGTATTGTTCCACTGACAAAAACACATGCATGTAACTTCAAAATTAAATATTCGAATTACCTGTTCCATATTATCAAAATAATAATAATAAAAAAAAAAATCTCAAATGCTAATAGATATTTCTAGAAATATTATAAATATATTAAAAAAACTAAAAAAATATATTTAAATTTACAATAAACGACCATTTTAAATTAAATTTAATTTCTTATGATTAATATTAGGTCAACATTTGTAATATGTTGTTGATATTTTTGTTGTATATTTTTGTTGTATTTTATTGATTTTTCTACTTAATGAACTGCATTTGTCAATGTCGTTTATCTCAAAAAAAAAAAATGTTGATGAAAATGCTAATTAGGGATGTTAAAAAAATCCAATGAACAAAAAAAAATCTATCAACCCAACTCAACTCGTGCGGTTTGGATTGTATTATCAACTCATTTAGGTTAGGTTGAGTTCAAATAAATAAATTTTTTTGGGTTTTATTGGTTTAAGGGCTCACCTTTTATTAGTTCAAGGGTTCACTTAAAGTAACCCCAACAAATTCGAACTTATTATTACTTAATAAATAATATATATATATATATATATAATTATATATATATATATATATATATATTATTTAATTTCATTATTTTTTAGATAATTTATCTTTAACATTCATAAAAATAGTTTTTAGTACTTTGGAAAGAAAATTTGTATTATATATTGAAATTGAGTTGTTAATCTTAATTCAATATATAAAAATAACTAAATTAAATTTCTACGTATTAACATTTTATTTATTTTTATAAAAAAAATTGAATAAATGACCCGAGTAATCCGAAACAACTCAACTATATATATATTATTTAATTTTATTATTTTTTAGATATTTATTCTCCAATAACTCATAAAAATAGTTTTTAGCACTTTGGAAAGAAAATTTGTATTATATATTGAAATTGAGTTGTTAATCTTAATTTAATATATAAAAATAACTAAATCAAATTTCTACATATTAACATTTTACTTACTTTTAGAACAAAATTTAAATAAATGGCACGAGTAATCCGAACCAATCCAACCAAAATATTTCACGGTTGAGTTGGTTTAAGTTAATTTTTCGATAAGAGTTATTTGGGTTGAAGAAATTTACAACATAAACAATTGGATTGGGTCTACAATTGGATTGGGTCTAAAAAGTATTTCAACTCAACCTACGAACACCCCTAATGCGAACAAACATAAATGGAAAGCATTATTTTTTATTTTTTTAAATAAAACGTTAGTTGTTAATTATTGGCCATTTACTTTATTTTCAGGGGATGGTGGTCTCCTCCATTATTTACAGCTAGTATTGCATATGCAAAGTATTTCTTTCGACATCTTTCAAGACAAAACTCTCTTACACAAGTTCGTAGAAATATTTCTCAGCATTATGATCTGGTATTAATTAATACATGAATATGTTCATAGTTACCTATTCTTTCTTTTCCTTGTTTTTTCTTTTCTAAAAGAAAATGGGCTATATAAATAGGGTTTTGATCCTTATATTTTTGAAGATGGTTCCATTTTAGTTTTCGAACTTATTGGAGAAAATGATTTATAAAATAGAATATACTAACAAAATGATTATACATTAACTAGAGATTGTACAATATTATATACAGTGATAACTCTCAAAAGTAAGTCATATGGTATAAAAAGACTTATAAATTAAAATAACAAAAAATTACAAAAACCTCAAATTAAAACTTGGAGAGATTGAAAAGATAGTCGATGCACACTTTTAATAAATGTTGTTCTGAAAACAATTATTCATTTTGCACGAGCTGCAACCTACAAATAGACTATACGATTGTCTCAGCAAGTTACAACAACCAAATCCCGATAGAATTGCAACTTTGAACTCTTCGGATCTAGCAGAAATCTTGGATATTTCTTTCAACTCAACTTAAGATCAAAAGAAAGAAAGAAAGAAAGAAATGGGAGATTTGTTCAAATTGGAATGAGATACTACAAATAAAGAAACAAGTTGCTATTTATAGGCTACCAACTTAACTATTCAAAATAAATAAATAAATAATCAAATAAATACAAAAAAAAAATATTTGTCAAATTTAACCCAATTGAGTTGTTACTTGACAAAAATTAAACATAACTCATTCAAATTGAAAAAGCTACAAATTTATTTTTCATATATGGATGAAACATCATCTAATTTGATGGTTTCAATCAAATGTGAAGTTCTTAACCACTAATTTACATAATTAATCCATTTTTTATGTTTCAATATTCAACATTGTTACTTTCTTTCACTACATTATAATATTCAACAAAACTTTCAATTGTCCAATTATTCTAGTCTTTGTACTTTTAATAAATCTTAAATCTAGCCTCTCAAAGTTAATATTTACCAAAATTATTTAAAGAATATAATAATAAATTTCATGCAAAGAAGTACACTGTAGGAATGTTTTTTAAAATTTATAGTAAAAATATTAGTAGGTAACAATTTTTTTTCCAAAAAATCAACAATAAACTAACCATTGAGATTAAATTTAAAATTTATTAAAAATATAGAGACTAAAATATTGAACAAATTTCAAAATATAGAGATAAATAATATTTTAGCCTAAAAAATATTCATAAAGATAACGTTAAAGTGTGGACAATATGAGTATATGGTACTCTCCTATGGTGGTAAAAAATTTCTCAACAAAATGGTTGGAAATTCTACTTCTTCCTTATAGAGTAGTGATCCCCATATCTTATTCTTATTTTGCATCTTTTTTCTCTCCCTCTCTTTCTTTTTGACTGACAAATTGTTTGTTTTATTTTTTAGAGCAACCAACTTTTTTCCTTTTTCTTGGATGATACAATGACATATTCTTGCGCCATCTTTAAGGTCTGTTTCTTTCTTAGATGATACAATGACATATAATGACAAATTATTTTAAGGTTTGCTCACGTTTTTTCTTATTTCTCGATTTTCCTTTTTTTTTTTTCCTTTTATTAATTAAATAAACTATAATTTCTTGTTTTTTTGTTCTTTATTTTTATTGAAACAATATTTGGTTAATATTTCTTTTTTGATTCCCATCAGATTATAAATTAAAAATGTAAGAATTTTAATTTATATGAAAATAATATTAAAAAATATATAATTTTTCTATTGTTTTATTTGTTATTTCCAAAATTTCTATTTTTTGGTATCTGTGAGTGTTGGGACAACTTATGCACACCTGGATTAATCTCACGAAATAACTTGTTTGACCATACAACATAGGTGAGTGGTCACCATGGATCAAACCCATGACCCAATCTATGGTTAGTTGCAAGTTTTGAATTAGTCAAAGTTCTAGTTTCTATAAAAGTTGTTAAGCATCTATATTTAGAGTTAATGGCTAGCTTTGTGTAGTTGAATTAGTGTAGTTTGCTGCTAGTTTTATATTTTCAAATAATCTATTTTAGCATATAGTATTGAATTATAAGAGAAGCGAATAAATAAAAATACGCACTTTTTGAAGTCAAAGTGAGTTTAGCTCGGTGTTATTGACATGTATTTCAATCTAAGAGGTTAGAGGTTCAATTCTCCCCTCGCAATTGTGTTCTACTAAAAAAAAATAGATTGGTGGACTTATTCTATATATGTTTGTGTTTTTTGTTAAATAGATGGAGGATGAAGATTTGAAAGTTGCACAAATGAGAAAAAATTTTGTTCTGATAGAAAAGGTGACTATTTTGCTAAAATAATTATTTCATTTTTAGTTTTTCATAGATATTTCTTTTTACTCTCACATAATGTTATTTTCCATTTTTCTATTTTTAATTGTTAGGCAAGAACAAATAAAAACCATCAAGTATTAGATATTGGGTGTGGTTGGGGAAGCCTAGCTATTGAAATTGTGAAGCAATCTGGATGTCATTATACTGGCATCACTTTATCTGAGGAACAACTAAAGTATGCTGAGAATAAAGTTCAAGATCTTGGCCTTCAGGTAGAAATTAACAATTTTTTTTTTATATGTTAAAAGTATTGATATAATTAAATTTATACTAATCCATCAATTTAAACTTTTGAGTCTACCAACTTAAGCTTTTGATTGGTAATTGATTAATCGATAATTTAACATACTTTTCAACAATTATTTAATTTTTTTAGTACAATTTTAAAGATGGAGTATCGAATTTCGAACCTTTTAAATGAAAGGTCATGTCAATTACCATTAATATACTTTCTGAGTGTTATTTAATTATAATATAAACCTATTGTATAATCTATATCTTTACCATAATTACACCCCACAAAATTTAAACAAATTTAGAATAAAGTCTCCCCAACTCCATGTATTGCATAATACAAATCAAGAAACTCCAAGCCATTAAGTGTCCCACTAATCAATATATTTAATTACACCATTAATTAGTAATAAAATCTTGAGATTTAGGGATTTGTTTGTAAACACTTTTAAAACATCATCAACTGATCAATTTGATTCTAACTTTACTTTCAGGATCATATAAAATTTCTTCTTTGTGACTATCGACAATTGCCAAGTAATATCAAATACGATAGAATTATATCATGGTGAGTTGGTGAGAAGTTAATATTATCCAAGACTATGAACTTATATTAAATGGTTATTATTATTGATTTCTTATATTCAGTGGGATGATTGAAGCTGTTGGACATGAATTTTTGGAGGACTTTTTTGGAACTTGTGAATCAGTATTAGCAGAAAATGGTCTTCTTGTTCTACAGGTTTGATAATACTTTTAGAAGGAAAAGAATATTTTTTGGTCCTTAGACTTTACATCTCATTTCTATTTAGTCCCTAGATTTGTAAATGTTACACATTTAATCCTTAAGTTTTGAGTGTGGTTTCAATTTAATCTCAAATCTTCAAATAGCGTGTTGCAATTTTACCATTGAGATTTGAGTTTTGTTTCAATTTGGTTCTTAGAATTCAAGATTTACACAGTTAACCTCAATTTAGTGTTGATGTCTATTAATTAATTTAAAAGAATTATGATTAACTAAGTTTAATTTCACTCCTTTTCATCATTATTAAAATTTAATTCAAAATTTCACTTCATAATTTTTTTAAATTTAATTAATAGATATTAAAATATTGATTGAAAGTGAGTATTTAACGAAAAATCGAGTTTAAAAGTATAAATAATCTCGAAACGTAGAGACCATATTAAAACAAAACTCAAATCTCAAACATATACAATTTCAACATTTAGAAATTTAGTGAGTAAATTGCAACCAAACTTAAAATTTAAAAGACTAATATTTTAAAATCTATAGACCAAATAAAAACTAGACCGAAACACTTAGTAACGAAAAGGTATTTTTCCTATTTTAAACTATTATACTCAATAGTATACATGGATCTAATTGTGACTTAATTTTGTAGGATAGAGATAGAGTTTTGGTCATAATGTCATATGAATTATTACAAATTATTTTTTGTTCTTAATAGTTTGTATCGATACCGGATGAACGTTACGATGAATATCGACTAAGTTCGGATTTTATTAAAGAGTATATATTTCCTGGAGTATGCATACCATCATTAAGTAGGATAACAACAGCCATGGCTAGAGCATCCAAACTTTGGTAAAATGAGCTATATAATTATTAATTAGAAGATTAATTTCATGGTGATTAATTTCATTTTTTTGTTCTTTATGTTTAACAAAAACTTGTTGAACTTTCCTTCTTCATTTATAGTGTGGAACATTTGGAAAACATTGGAATTCATTATTATCAAACATTGAGGTGTTGGAGAAAGAATTTCCTAAATAATAAGAGGTAAGGAAAAGGAAGCCAATTTTTTTTTTTTTTTTTTGTTGATCATTTCATTTTAGGAAAAAACTACATTTCTTTTATGGCAAGAAAATTTTTCCAAACTAAAATTTAATTTATCTTTGTTTCAGTAAAATACTTGAACTTGGTTTCGATGAAAGATTCGTAAGGACTTGGGAATACTATTTTGATTATAGTGCTGCTGGTTTGAAATCGCGCACTCTAGGAGATTATCAGGTATAAATTAAAATACTATTTTGATATATATATACTTTGTGTGTGTATATGTAGTGTTCTTCATTGATAGATAAAAGAAGATAATGATGTGTGAATTTTGGAAGTACTTTAATGAGATTAATTATTAGTTGTTAGTATAATGGTATTAATTTTAAGAGGCAGTTGCAAATAAAGATATTAGACTCAAGTAGCAGATATAACATAATATAAAAAATTATAAATATGGACAAATTTAAATAGTCTATTAGTGATAGACCATAACTAATAGGAGTCTACCAGTATCTATCATTTTTTTTTAATTTTTGTAAATAGTTTGACATTTTTTTATTTGTAAGTTTTTTTTAATTATTATTCTTGAATTAAAATATTTGATGAACTACGGGATTTTATTATCATTCTTGGAGATGCCACTTTTTTCTATGAGACTTTTTTTCTTGAAAATTTTAATAGGAGAGAAAAAAAGAGAACTTAACTATTAATTACTTTTGTTATGAAATCGACAATTAAAGAACACAAAAAGAAACATAGAGATAGAGAAGATCGACACATAGATATACGTGGTTCACTAACGGTGTGTTAGCTATGTCCACAGGCAGAGGGGGAACAGTATTATTAGGGAGAATGTTTTTAGAAAAATTACATCAAAACGGCGCCTCTAGGGTTAGAGAGTTTATACATCGCACAAAACGAAACCCTAGGGTCATAATCGTAAATAACTACAAATAAATAAATATGCTAAATACGAATTCTGAATAGGTTTCGGGAGCGTTGCCCCCGAACCCTTACCAGCGCACGCCGTCCCTGGAACTTGACTCGAGACCCCATACTTGTTGTTCGAAACGCCAACAAACAAATTCAACACATTCTAACAACTTTCTAATTCGAAAATCAAATTAGGTTAAAAAATACTATTAATTCTTAATCATACGTGATAATAACAATTTAATCCCTAGACATTGCTTCGTAATGATTTTTCATTAATGATCTTTACTTTTTAAGGCTAGATAATTATTATCCTTGGATGAAAATATTTGATGAACTACGAGATTTTATTATCGTTCCGGGAGATGCGACTTGTTTCTACGAGACTTGGAAATTCGAATAGGAGAAAAGGAAAGAGAAATTAACCATTAATTACTTTCTGGCCTGTAAATTAAATTAGGTTGGAAAACACTGTTCTTAAACTTCGAGGAAAGTAACAATTTAATCTCTAAACTTTAATTTGTAATGATTTGATTCCTATACTTTCAAATTTGTATTGATTTAGTCCCCAACGTAAAAAAAATGTTAAAGTTAGATGTCAATTTATATTTTTTTTATGATATAGACTTTGTATTTATAGAAATGCCGAGTCTCTAATTAGTTTATTGATTTATTTATATAAGAAATCTTATTAAATCTTAACACTAATGTCTATAATAGAGACTAAATTGTTATAAATGTTAAAGTACAATGCCTAAAATGGTTACCTACTAAAGTTCAAGGACTAAATTATTACATAATTAAAAGTTCAGAGATTAAATTGTTACAATCCAAAGTTTAAGAACTAAATGTTATTTTTATAAAAGTTTAGGGATTGAAAGTGATTTTTAATCATTAAATTAAACTGTTTTTAATTTATTATCAATTAATTATCTACTACAAATATTTAAATTAACTAAAATAGTTTTTTAATTAAATCTAATAATTTAAATTAGTTTTTATAAGCAAAGCCTGAATAATAATTTTAAAATTTTAGTTCGATTTTTAATTTTACTATTAATTCAAGCTTTTTTCATTTTTTTAAGAAGCGCTATTAATTCAAGTTTAGGGTTCAATTGTACATGGAATATGATTGAAATCTCAAAAAGTTAACATTGACTTTCTTTATACAAATTCGAGATAAAAATAATATTTTTTTTTTTTAAAATTAAGCCTGTGAACACTACTTCCACCTTCAAATTTCTTCCTTTATTATCTACTCTTCATTAATGGTTAGAAAAACCAAGCCCAATTTTCAGAACTAAAAAAAGTAGCTTTCAAAAAGTTGTTTTTGTTTTTGGAATTTGATTAAGAATTTAACCATTATACTTGAAAGAAAGAAGAAATTATTGTAAGAAATATTAATGAAATAGACTTAATTTTTAAAAAAAAAAAAACCAAATGATTTCCAAATAAGACCTAAATTATTATATTGATCATACTTGTGAAAGTACTAAGATGTATAAGATTATTTAAAATTCTATATATATCACATGATTCTAATATGTTGTGCAGATTGTGTTTTCAAGGCCAGGTAATGTTGCAACATTCAACAATCCATATCGAAGAATACCTTCAGCATATTGATATTGTTTTAATTACCTTTTACTTTATGTCTCAAAGTTGGAGTGTTCCACATTTCTTTTATTTTGTAATAAAAAAGAAAAAGTTTTGACATTAAACAAAAATAAACTTTGGCTACTATATTGGAAATAACTTGGTTGCATTTAGCACAAAAAAAAGTCTACGAATAAATTGGTAAATATTTCATCCTTGCATTTAAGTCTAAGTTAAAAGATAACCCTCATGAAATTTTGAAGTTGAACTTTTCTTTTCCACTATAATATTGAAAAACAAATGTAGCTATCATTTTAGGGACTATTTAGACGGACTTACAAACAAAGTATTTTAAAAAATGAATGTTTTTAAATATAAAAAAATAAATTAAAATATTTATAAAATGTAGTAAAATTTTAGAACTATCAAGGATAGATGCTAATAGACACTGATAGACTTCTATCAGTGTCTATCAACGTCTATCATTGATAGTTTTAAAATTTTGCTATATTTTGTAAATATTTTCAACAGTTTTACTATTTGAAATAATTTCCCTTTTAAAAATTCATTTTTATTTAAATGTTTGATAACTTTTTCTCAAAAGTATTTTTGTTTATAAATTTGTCTGGTTTGTTATATACTAAAAGTGTTTTTATTAATATCCAATTACTATAAAAGACGACTATAAAATACTATGAACTAATAATTGAAAATAATTGTCGTCAAAACTGGTCGTTGGGGGTGGCCACGAATGGTAATGGACAGAGATGGCCAGTGGTGGTTGAAGTTGATCGGCTACAGTGGTGGGAGGTGGTGAGGTGGTGATTAGAGTTGGCTGACGGTAGTGATTGGGGTGGTGGCCAGTTGGCCAATGAAGAGCGGTGGTAGCCACGACGACATAGTAAAAGTCAGGCAAAAGATCTTGGAACGTTCGGATCATTTTTAGGGAGAGGTTAACCTAGCCGCAAATTTTATGCTTTACCTGTTTTCCATATATACACGAACACATATGAAAGATGTGATATGATTTAATTGGACGTAAAAGGAACATGAAATAACAAGTACTTGAAGACAATACTATCCTAGTTTAAGCTGAAAATATATTAAAACAATTCAATAACTTAAGTCTCAAAATTATTGGAGGAGTTAATATTTCTGTTATGTTGGTTAACGAATTTGTTATTTTTGTTAAGTCTATTGGATAGTTATAAGTTGGTGTATTTGTGCAGTTAGAGGAGTCTTCATTTGTGTATTCATGCAATATTCAGTGTTTAATAATAAAAACTCTTCTCTGTGTTATGGTATCGGAGCATTATTGAATTTTATTGCGTCTCCTTGTATCTTCTTGTTTTCTCCGTCTTTTAACGCGCGAGTTTTTCCCTCTCCGCCATGGCCGACAGAAGTTCCTCCTCTGGTTTTGATTCTTCGCCCATTGAAGCTTCATTGAATCCATATATGTCGCATCCTTCTGTAGCACCTACATCAGTCTTGGTTACACAAGTTTTACAGGGAGGTTGCAACTATATCTCATGGACCTCTAATCCTCATCTATATATGTATAGTAATTATAAGAAATAAATAAAACTATAACTACCGTTACCATGGTATTCCAATTAACATTATGTGACTGTTTGGATATTAGATATTATTTTATGGGACAATTGCAAGCATTTTTTTTATTGTTTTTTCAACTTAAAAAGTATATTGATGGTTTGAAACTTATTATTGAAATATAGTAGTTCTATCCATTTTCATCTCTTCAGAAGAGATTAGGTGGTGTATCTTGTCACCCATAAACAAAGGTAGTTAAATTTTATTAAAAATGTTATGGGTGATTTTTGGCTAAAGAGTAGAAGCGAAATAATGAAGAAGGGGAAAAATTGGGCCGAGAAAATGATAGTAAACAAATAAGCAATTGGGTAAAGAGGATAAAATGAAGAAAAATGGCTAGCTTGGCTTTGAGCCAAAGTAGCCCCGTCGACCTTGCCCTCGGCTAAGGATGAGGCTGTTACCAACCTCTCTGTTTGGTGAATGAAACGTACTATAATCTATTTGGCCTTTGAGAAAAGGTTAGTTTGAGAAAAGGCTAAACCAACCTCCTTGGCTAGGGATGAGGTTGAGGTCGAGCCTCCAAATTTGATAAAAAGGGCATGCTGGCCCATTTGGCTTGGGATTAACTTGAAAAGACCCAGAAGCTCTGATGTGGATGCCCTGGGTTATGATTTCACTATAATGATCGCAATAGGCCCATCAGAGACTACACTTCATAAATCTTATATGATTTCTCACCTGGAATTATGCGTCCAGCACAAGATGGTTCCAGGTTTGAAATGAAACCTGTCATGCTTCAGATGATCCAAACAGCTGGACAATTTGGAGAGACCAAGCGAAGATCTTCATGCTCACTTGAGAAGTTTCATTGAAATCTACAACATATTCTATTCCCCAACACTACTCCTAAAGAAGTTAGGCTCGCCTTATTTTCATTTTCACTATGTGCAGATGCCAGGAAGTGGGTTGATTCACTTGAACCATGTGAAATCACTTCATGGGAACAAGTCATGGAAAAATTTATGAATAATATTGTCCACCTACAAAAAATGCAAAAAGAAGAAAGACGATTACAAATTTTTAACAGGAAGAGAGTGAAATATTAAGTGATGCATAGATGAGGTTCAAAAGGCTAGTAAGAGATTGTCCACATAATGGACTCCCTAACTGTTTACAAATAGAGATTTTTTATTATGGCCTGAATTTAGCATCTCAAACAGTTGTAAACACTGCTGCAATAGGTAGTTTATTGGATAAAACTTATGTTGAAGTCAAAAACATCCTTGATCGCATTTCAAAGAACTATTAGGACTGGAAGGAGAGCAAATATGGTTTAAGATCGAACGAGAGAGGAAGAAATGGACATAGTAACGATGCCATCGCATCACTACAGACGCAGGTGAATGCGATGACAAATTTGCTGCAAACAATGGCAATGACAAAATCTGGATCAGAAATGAGCAAGTGAATGTGGTTACTTAGATGGCTAACGAGAATTGCGTTCTTTACGAAAAAGCTCACTCAATTGCCTATAATTTGTCTTCTTTCTCAAAAATAACCCATTTTCGAATGCCTACAATCCTGGTTAGTGAAACCACCCAAATTTCTCATGGGATGGAAATCAGCAAGCACACACCAACCATCATAGTGCCCCTAGAGATGGACCACTGGATTCCATCAAGGACAGAATGGACACCAACAACCATCAAGTTCATCGCATTAACCAACAACTTCACTTTTAGAAAATCTATTATAAGAACACATCAGAAAAATGAGGTGATTCTGAAATGTCAAGCATCATCTGTTCGAAATCTTGAACTTCAAATGGGGTAAATCGTTGGAGAATTTAAAAACAAATCACAAAACTCACCACAAAGCAACACTAAAGTTCGTCACTATGCGAGAAGTTCAAGCAAAGAACAACATCACGCGGTGACATTGAGAAGTGATCGCATAATGAAAGAAGATCAGAAGGAAAAGTCAATTAAGCTTACTAATGAAGTGCAGAGACATTCTTTCGATGAATAGACGAACAAACATCCAATTTAGGAAACATAGATACCATCGCATGAAAATCAGGAGGAACAAAGAGACTCATCTACGTTAGCTTCTACTTCGAAGGCTTCAAATGAGGTACAACTCCCTCCATACCCACAAAGGTTGATGAGAAAGAATGATAAAAACCAATTTCAACGCTTCCTTAAAGTATTAAAGTAGTTTCATATAACATTCCACTCATCGAAGTGCTAGAGAAAATGCCATCTTATGCTAAATTCTTAGAAGATATCATCTCAAAGAAAAGAAAAATGGGAAATTATGAGACTCTCGCACTGAAATCACCATGTAGGTTAATGCCCAAAAGATGAAGCTCAAAATTCTTCAAGGGATGGAACATGCTGATGAGGTCAACGCATGCCAAACAGTTGAATTGGAAGAGGATTGATCTTGTAGGCTGGAATTTGAAATTAATGAAGCGATGGAGTTGAAGGATGAGGCAAACACAACACTTGAATCTTGTTATGCGATAAAAGAGATGCAAAAGAATTTTGAACCTTTGGGATTAGGAAATAGAGAAGGAAAAATTAAGAATTCACTCGAGCAATCGCCAGTTTTAGAGTTGAAAGCGCTCCCTGCTCACCTGAAATACGCGTTCCTTGGTGAAAACGATAATTAACCTATAATTATTTCAACAACACTCTTAGAAGAAAAGGAATATTCTCTCTTGAAAGTTTTAAATATATACATTAAGGCGATAGGGTGGACCCTAGCAGATATCAGGGGAATCGACCCATCCTATTGCATGCACATAATTAGACTCGAGGATGGAAAGGAAGGCTATATTGAACATCAACATAGGCTCAATCCTACAATGAAGGAAGTTGTCAAGAAAGAAATCATTAAATGGTTGGATGTGGGGGTTATTTTTCCTATTTCAGATAGCATATGGGTTAGGCCCATGCAATGCATCCCAAAAGAGGTGGTATGACTGTAGTTCCCAACCAAAACAACGAACTCATTTCAATGCGTACGGTTACTGTGTGGTCTATAAGAAGCTCAACGCAGTGACTAAAAAAGATCACCTTCCCTTGCCATTTATTGATCAAATGTTGGACAGATTAGGAGGGAATGACTTCTTTTGTTTCCTAAATAGCTATGCGGGGTACAATTAAATCATGATTGTGCCCAAGGATTAAGAAAAAAATAACCTTCACTTGCCCCTATGGGACATTCGTCTTCTGACGTATGCCCTTTAGGCTATGCAATGCCCCAAGCACTTTTCAGAGGTGCATGATGCCCATCTTCTCTGATTACCATGAGGAGTCAATTGAAATTTTTATTGATGATTTTTTAGTATACGACAAGACATATGAAGTATCTAGCTAATCTTGAGAAAATTTTAAGGAGATGTGAAGACACCAATCTAGTTTTGAATAAAATGGCATTTCATGGTGACATAAGGAATTGTGCTTGGGAAGGTGTATAAACTGGAGCTGGAAGTTGACAAAGCTAAAATTGAAGTCATAGAAAAATTGTCACCCCTACAAATGTGAAAACACTTCAAAGCTTTCTCGAACATGTTGGATTCTATCGCAGATTTGTTAAGGATTTCTCTAAAACCGCACGGCCTTTGAATTTACTGTTGGAAATCAATAGACCTTTCGAATTCGACCATAACTTTTTAAGAGCATTTGAGACATTGAAGCAAGTGCTAGTCACAATGCCTATTTTGATCACACCGGACTGGTCAAAGCCATTCGAATTGATGTGCGATGCAAGCGATTATGCAATGGGTGTAGCCTTAGTCTAACACAAAGACAAAGTTCTTTATCCAACGCATATGCAAGCAAAACTCTCGACAGTGCACAGGAGAATTATACAACAACAGAGAAAGAGTTGCTCGCAGTGGTGTTCGGTGTGGAGAAATTCAGACCGTACTTGTTGGGATCGAAAGTGATTATTCATACTGACCATTCACCAATCAAGTATCTTATAACCAAAAAGGACGTGAAGTTGTATTTGATTAGATGGGTATTACTACTGCAAGAGTTTGATACTAAAATCATTGATCGCAAAGGATCAGAAAATAAAGTTATAGATCATCCATCACAGCTTGAGAACGTTGATTGTGATTGCCTCTAGCCAAGGATAACGCTTTTTTTTTCTAATGAAATGATATTAAAAAGGAGTTTTTGCCTTGGTACGCAGACATTGTCAATTTTCTAGTCTGCAAGCAACTCCTGAAGGAGTACACTTCGTAACAAAAGAAGAAGCTTATGAATGAATACAAATTTTAATATTGGGATGAGCCACATCTTTATAAAATAAGCTCATATCATATTTGGCGGTGCATTCTAGAAACTGCATTTCAGTGCATCTTATATCAATGCCATGAGTCACCATTATGTGCCATTTTAGAGGTCAGCGCACAACAACAAAAGTACTTCAGAGTGGGTATTATTGACCCACGCTCTTCAAAGATGTCAGAGATTACGTAATGAAGTGCGACAACTATCAACGCACTGGGAATATTTTCGGAAGAAATGAAATGCCGCTGAGTGTTATCCTAGAAGTTGAATTGTTTGATGTACAAGAAATTGACTTCATGGGGCCATTCTCGCCTTCCAATGGCCACAACTATATTTTGGTAGTTATTGGTTATGTTTCAAAATGGGTCGAAGTAATTTCATGCACTACAAACGATGCGACAACAATCTCGAAATTCCTATAGAAAAATATTTTCACTGGTTTTTGCACTCACGTGCCATCATAAGCGATGAGGGTACTCATTTCATTAATCGCATCATCAATAAACTTTTGATTAAAGACAATGTTCATCACAAAATTGTGACAGCTTACCATCCTCAAACAGATGGGCAAGTTAAGGAGTTTAATAAGGAGATCAAATTCATACTTGGAAAGGTTGTTAATTCGACTTGAAAGGATTAGGCACAAAAGTTGGATGAGACACTATGGGCTTACTGAATGTCACATAAGACACCTATTAGAATGTCCCCATATGCGCTCATCTTCAGTAAAGCTTTCCATTTTCCTTTGGAACTTGAAAATAGGGCATTCTGGGCCACCAAAAAGCTCAACTTTAATGCGAGAGCCTCAGAATAAGCAAGAAAGTTGAAGTTGCATGAGCTAGATGAGTGGAGATTACAAGTGTGTGAGAATTCTAAAATTTATAAAGAGCATATGAAGCGTTGGTATGACCAACGCATTAGTAAGAAAAATTTTGAAATTGGCCAAAAAGTCTTGTTATTTAACTCATATCTCCGTCTGGTTTTAGGGAAATTAAAATCATGTTGGTCAGAACCCTTTGTTATTAAGGAGATCTACCCTCACAGAACAGTAGAGCTAACACATGAAGATGGGTCAGATGCATTTAAAGTTAATGGCCAAAGGATCAAACCATATTTTGGAGGTGGCTTTGATCATGAAAAAGTCTCCATTGATCTGAAAAAACCCGAATGATGCTAATTGGAGAGTCCCTACGATAAGAAAGTTATCTTTTGAGGAACGCATCATATCCTCTTTTTTTTTTTTTTTTTTTTTTTGTATTCTTATGCTTTTATTTTATTTCACTTACTTCTTAATTGATTGCTTTCTTGAACTTTTGTAAAAATGATTGCTTTATGAGATTGGATCCGTTTGGGTATAGTTAAGAATGGGTTTACAAGTGTTAAGTGTTGCGATGGGTTTTAGAATGCACTGAAATCTTAACTCAACACATTCCAATTAAACTCATCACAAGAGAGGGAACCTTGAACGTCAAAATCTGACCGTTAGGATCATTGAAAAGATGCCATCATGGGTGCCGCCTGCCATTCCTTCACATCAAACTTTCATTTAATGTGCATGCATCATGATGACATCAATTCTTGAACCAGGTGCCCGATCATTTCCTTTTCCCTCACGCACCTATTTAAACCCCATTTTCCCCCTCATTTCTTCCTACGCTTTGAAAGAACCTAACCTCTTGCAATTTTCTGCAAACCCCTGTCCGATGATCATCACCATCACCGTCCTTACTTTCTTCTTCACCAAACATCCATTTTAACTACATTCTCTTTTCTATCTAAATGGCCTACCAAAATCCCACCTCATTCACTCCTGTGACAACCTCCTCTTCTTCCTAAAAGTGGTAACGCCATCGGCAAACATCCATCCAATAACTTTTCTGATCGCACTCATGTCGGTCTATGCAATGCCACCAAATGTGGTGGCTCATCGACCATTTAACCCTAACCTTCTTAGACTTGTCTCCACAAATCGACCAAAACTTAGGTTATCACGATCTTCATCCCAATAAGAATGCACTCAACCACCAACCTCTAATACCAGCAAAGCAAGACGTAAAGATGAGAGAGAAGTGTATGGAGATATTTTAAGAAATTTGAAGTCGCTTGAGTCTCTTAAAGATGCAGGCATTGTCAATCAACCCAACAAGGTGGGGGCTAGATCAGAAGTCTCATCGTATGGGTGTGGCCATGCGATAAGTGGCCTTGAGGTACTGGCGTCCAATGCGCCAAGTCCTATCAGCGTGAAAGAAGGGCCCCTCAGAAAAATGTTCGCCGCATTTGAGTAAAATAAGGCAACCAAGAAACAAGGACAAGGCGATGAGAAGAAGGTTGCATCTCATTACATTGACTTAATGAACGAAGATGAAGAATCGTTTCAAGGAAAGAACGTCAAGGAAGGAAGAGGGAGAAGCGAAGAAGAAGTGACAATACTGCTCGTCTCATATGGAGAGCAGTTAGTTGCCAGATTGGCCGCTAAAATGAAGAAAGTGAAAGAGGGCTTTTAAGAGTTAAATAAGGAAGCTGAGATACTCATCCCTGCGACAGAATTTCATCACGAAACATGAGATGAGGATATTGAGGGAGCTAGAGCCACGACACAAGCTAGCTTGGAGAAGTCGATGGACACTGCAAAGCATGCTACACTTGAATTTGAAAAGGAATGGAGAAAGGAAAACCATAAAGAGAGAAAAGTCCGCAGGAAGAAGGCTCAATGCATTAAGTGTAATTTGAAAAAGATAGGAAAACCGAGTATTGAGGGAGAAGGAAGAACAAAAGAAAAAGGCAGTTGGCAAGAAGAAACATCCAGAGAAAAAGGTGGCAAGAGCCACAAAGAAGGATTCAGCGCCAACGCAAATCATTTCAAAAAGAGAGGATAAGGACAAAGCATCTGTAGCCAAGGAAAAGGAAAGAATGCCGAAGAAGAGGGTCCCAATTCTACTAAAGATGAGACTTTTCTCAGAGAGCGCACCACTATCCGTCTTCATGGATATAGTTGATGCGATAGGATGAAGAGATTTTTGTGAAGGGGCCCAAACAGTCAAACCAACAGTGGTTCACATGTTCTATGATGGGACACCGCATTCAAACCAACACAAGGCAGACGTTCGCGATATAACAATTGGATTTAGCATCAGAAAGTCAATGCTTTATACATGTTTGAGCATATCCTTGACCTCAAAGGGAACACATTTTTTTAGGAGCCAACCAGCAAAGAGCAAAGAGATGCGCTGAGAGTGGTCGCCCAACCAAGGACCAAATGGATCATATATGCTAAAAGGATAAAGATTTTATCACCACACAGTTTGATGCCTGAAGCAAACGTGTGGCTTTACTTCATCAAAAGGATGTTATTCCCCACAACGCATGACCATTGAGCTTCGAGAGAGCACGTGATGGCGATTTACTGTATAATTCGGCTTATTTCAATCAATGTTGGCCGCATTATCATAGGACAGATTTAGACTTCATTCTTGAAACCTAGGGGTAGCTATTCTTCCCATCACTAATTACGAGGTTGTGCACATCACAAGGTTTGTTTGAAGAAGAAGAGTTGGAGCTGAGAGAAATACTCACAAGTTAGTCTCTTTACCGCCTCATGAGATTCCCAAAGCCCAAAGTAAAAAATCAGTCGAAGTAGCCAGCAAAGCGGCGGTCCCAGCAGCAAGCTCAATCTTCTTCAAAGCCTTGTCAACAAAAGAAGCAAAAAGTGGTTATTTCGCCTAAGGATGATGAAAGGGTGATTGCATCACCCCAAGTTGAGAAAATGCCTCCTTCCTACCGAAGCAAAACCTCATCGCCTAAGTCTAGGTAAGACTCCTTCCCGCATCAGAACAATTTTGAAGTGGAACCATTTGCATCACCCACACATAGGAAGTCTCCTAGGTTAGGCATTGATTTGAATAAGCAACCTCCCCCTCTTGAAGAACTCGTTCTCCCAATTTTGCCTATCGCATCAAAATTACCAACGCCTCCACCTTCCCCAAAAATAACAAAGCAGGCTCTAGTCCCTAAGGAGCTCAAGGTTCTAAGCATCCAATAGACCCTGCTCACTACAAATGACTCAATCGTACCAACCCCTACCCTTTAAGTAGACAGAGGATCCGACATTAGTGAGGCTAGTGGGCACCAAACTGGTGAAAGTAGCCAATGCCAAAATCCTAATGCATCTAAGGAAGAAGCTGATCCATAAGTTGACGAGTGGTATAGATTCCTTCACAACGACCTTCGAGAGCCTATCTTAGATGGTCTTGATGAGTTTTCGCAGCAGTAGAACACTATCACAAGTTAGCTGAATGACCTGATGCGATAACAAAACAAGCTCATTAGTCAACACGACGAGTTGAGAGAATTTATCCAACGCTAGGTTCATGCAGTTCAACACCAACAGATTGTCACTAGAAGCTTTGTACGCTAGAAAATGTAGAGGCAACATATCACACCCCCTCCCAGATTACCTTTTTAACCTAAAAGAGCATGTGACGACAGTAGTTACCGATCCTCTCGTTGGCACATTTAACACCTTCTTTAGAACCCTGATATGCATTATTGTCTTGATAACGACAATATTCACAACCTTAGAGCTTAACATACTAAACGTATTGAATAGATTAATCGAAACTTAGCATTCTTACATTAACAGGGTTCTATAGCTACTATTCACATTCACAACTATGTACACTATAAAATCCAGTGAGCCCATGACACTAAGTTTAGTCCTTATACGCACAAAACATGTGTTACAGAACAAACACCTAGTCTTCCTTTAGCCTTGAGTCTTTGAGTGGCAGAGCAGTAACAGAATTAGCTTCTAGAGAGTTGACCGCTACTTGAGGAGGGAAAACATTTAAAAACAAGGTGAGCTACTAGCCCAATGGGTGACTTAATAAAAACATAAATCTCATGCTTAAATTGAAAGCTAGAAAATGGAATATTAGAACTAAAAACATGCCAAGCAAACGTGTACATAAAACTTTTAAAACCATTGTATCTGAAAACATAGCTGAACTGATTTTCGGTTGAGAGAGAACCCTTTTGCTCGATCTCTCAACGTCGGATATCCTTGTTTAAGAGAGAACTCTTTTGCGTAATCTCTCAAACATAAGCCTGGGTTAGGGTGAGAACCCATTTGTTCAACACCTTTCAGCCAATGCTAGGAAAGAACCTGATGGAACTCGAGACATATGCAGTGGAATTAGGTTCTAATTACCCTCTAATTTCTCTTAAATTAAAGGATATAAGCATGCATCATGAAGGAAAAACAGTGAATTAAAAGTGTAGAGATGCTACCTTTGAAGCTCCTGAAAGCCGCTTCTCCTTGTTGAATCTTGACTCGAACTCTTTTGGACCACCACTATAGTTGACCTACTATCCTCTGGACTCAAAACCGAGTTGTGGGACTCGGTGGATGAAGAGAACCGAGAGAGAGAAAAGAGATGGAAAATAAGATGGAATTTGGGTAGGTTTGGGTTTTACTCTTTTTTCAAAGTTGTGATTTTTCCAACCCAAATATGAAAACAAATTTTTCGAAATTGCAAAAACTCTTTTCTTTCAAAATGAAAGCCCAATTTATAGAAAAATCTATGCAATAATTGCATGAACCAAATGCATAAAAACCCAACACCTATATTCCACTATCTTAGTGGGCTTATGTCTCCACTATAAGCCAACACCTAGCCCACTATTTTTGTTAGTGGAACTATCCAACAAAATTTTGGATTTTCTTACTAACTATAGTCAAAGGGCAAAATAGTCATTTGGTCAAAGTCAAACTTTGACCAAAAAGTCAACATTTTGACTTTTATGATTTTTCCCGTGTTGAATAATTTTGACCTCCCGAGCATAAATCCGCATTCATTTTCTCGAAATTCAAATCAAATTTGAATATAAGGTCGGTCAAAGTTTGACTTTTCAAAGTCAAAAGTCAACTCTTTGACTTTTTACATCTTTGACCATTTCCATCGTTTCCGAGCTTCCGAATATGAACATTTTCATATTCTTGATATTTGAATCACATTTAAATATTAAAGCTGTATCTCTAAGCTGAAAAACCCGACCACTATATCACATATACTTGTTGATTTCTCTCTCTCTACCTAATTCGAACAATTCAAATTATTCTATCATAGTGTTCTAAGTTTATTCCATATGAGCTAGTAGGGGAACCTGATGGACCTATATATCATGGGCTCCAATGATCCAAGATTAGCTAGCTAAACTCTTTAGACGGAGCTAATCAACATTCGTTAACTAACGGGTCATTCCACTAAAGTCTCGTAGTTACACTCCCCTCACTATAGATATATTTGTGTCCATTTGATATAACCATGATGAGTAAGTTAATCCTTCACAGATTCTTCGTAAACTCGGCTGGGTCATAAAAACCGTTTTACCCCCAAGACTACATCTTGTTCCTTAAGTTCCACTGATCCTCTAATGAACAATTGGTTTAAGGTCCAACCTATAAACCGAATCCCTCTCGGGCCAAGGAGAGGGTGAGGCCCCTTGTTCAAGACCTGGATTCAGTACTAAAGGGAACAACCTATCTACTGTCCCTATAACGGGTAGGAGTGAATTCCGTCTTGCACCCTATGTTCCCAGCTATCTATCCGATCTTACCCCTGAAATGGGAGGCTTATTGGGCCAGCTATATTGATCTGCCCTCACCTATGCAGATCTAAGGATAATTCTGAGTGAACAGGAGTTCATAGTTAGCTCAGGATTAAGATTAAGTTACCTAGGTCATCAATTAACGAAATAGTCAGTTTTATACATAAAACAGTATTTAGAACGTAAAAAGTGACTATTTCATGGTCCAGTCTTATGTAAACTCTTTACATAGGATGCCCCCACTCACATATCTCCATATGAACGATTCAGGATCATATCGTTTGTACTGACTACAAAGTGGGCCGCATCCATAGTGTCCCTAGAATAAGGCGCCTAACCTTATTCATATACTATAGACCATTTTGGCTATATATTTGAACTTGATCCACCTTTATGTCACTACATAAAGTTCAAACTACATTAAATAGCCTTAGGACCTTAGTTTATTGGATTCAAGATTACAATTTCAATAACAAATTTATTGAAAAATAAAACAAAATATATTTATTAATTTAAAAAATACGAGTTTTAGGACATAAAATCCAACAGAACCCTCGTGGTTCAATCCTACTGAACTGATTAACTATCAGACGTGAACGTAGAGCAAACTAGATCTTGACGTCAAGGATCATAACTGAAGCAGGGTATCACTACTTGTTACTGAATTGAGTGAATTATAATGAAACCTTCTCTAAGTACTTCACTATCAAAATCATAACATAACTGAAACCAGGTAGTACAACTCAGATTCCTTCTCCTTATACTTCAGTATTGAGCTAAAAATACCTTATAGGAAAACATTTTCATAAAACAAGCTTACTGAAAACTTGATCTCATAAAACATAGTTTTCATAAGAATATCATTTGCTAACACATGCTCAACAACATTAAGAGCACATATGCTTTAAAACATGATACAAATACTTGTAACTTAAACACATCATAAAATCTCCTTTTGAAAACTACCATGGTTCAACCATTGTACGAAAGCATATTTCATAAACTTTGTAACTAGCATGCGTTTATCAACTTTAGAGAAATGCGTTGCTTGTAGAATAAATAGCATAAAAGTATCTGTCAATAAAGCATGGATTATTAAAATATTTATAAACCATTTATAAATCATTTATAGTCACTCACAGGTCCTTCAAGTTTGCTTCCTTAAGGTTTGATAGGCTTCTCCAATGGGCGTCAAACCTACACGTATAAGCATACAACTTAGTGTTTACATTAGCCTTCCTTTTAGGCCTACTCAATAAATCAAGTTCACATGCCGAACCATCACATTGTGCCTCCTACCACTCACTTTGAGGGTCGGACACTTAGCCAATTTGGAGGACTTGAGTGCCAAAAGAATGAACCCTTTGATCGCCCACACTCCTCACACTTAGAAAAATTTTGGAGCATCAAACTCCAAATTCAATTTCAACAATTCATAACTAAATTTCCAGAACTCATCTCAAGGATCTTCCTTTTACAAACTTGCTTAGAATCAAGTTAGCAACATTATCTTAAAATTTCAGCTCAAAATTCTTCGTCGTTTGATCAGGAGATTCAAACTTTCATCATTGGCCCCAATTCAAGCAACTGCCTACTTGTTCAACAATTTCTAGTTCAAACTTAAAAAAATATATAATTCGAATTCCTTGCCTCATCTTAAAAAGTTTCATTCTACAATTTTTTTTATAATTGAGTTACCTCAAATTTGTAGCTAAAAAATCTTCGTGATTCGTCCTGGAGCTTTAATTTATCATTGATGGCCTAGATTCACCTGAGAAACGAACCCTTATCCTTATTTTGCTCCTCCGGCCTTATTACGGCGAATTTTCCCTTCAACAGCATAGCCACAGAAAGTAGACACACAGAGCTTTCGAATGCCACTGGAATTACAAAAATAGCCCGAGTAATTTGTCCAAACCGTTCAAATAAGTTGGCCTTCCTTTCTATGCTACCGCCAAACTACTTGCATGAAATCTCCTTGGGCCACTTAGCTCACTAATGAAAATTAATGTCTTAGATTTGATTAAGCCACTTTCTTCCCACTCCACTCACAGCAAACTTTAGCATTAAATCTCATAGGATAGCATGGCCTCCTCTTGGTTTCCCATACTTAGCCAAAATTTGACCATTCTTTCCTACATAGCCATTCGAGAGCTCTCTTGCTCTTTAATTTGCTTTCTTCCTCCATCACTCCTAACCAAAACATAATCTCATTACAACTCATTATAAGACATCACATAACTTACACTTGCTTACTTAAGGTAATTAGGGTTCGGGTTTTACACAACATGAGCAATTTCATTTCATAGTACAATTTTTGCAAGACGTCCTTGCTCGCCTCGTGGTTGGACCAGCCATTCCTTCGCAATGAAACATTTCTTGAAGTTAGTATACATGCATGCTTATTTCAAACCTCTTTTGCGATATTTTTCTGAAGTCATCGCATAATTCAATTTTCCGCAATGAGGACCTTACTGCCCTCTAAATTTAGGGGTGGGAGAGATTGAGCTAAATGCGTTCAAAATAGATTTATTTTTTTAACTCTCATAAAATCTCCTTTTTTAAAAAAAGTGTTAAGATCGAAACCTACTCGTAGTTGGATGTCTGCATGACACCTGTGGGAGCAAGCCAAAACGAAGGTGGGAATCGTGATCAACGTAGAAAATAATTGATCGCAACTCCGCTGCCTATGTTAAAAATTTTCAAAACCATGAGTTAAGTTTAAAAAGAGCACCTTGCTCGTAGTTGGATGTCCGCATGACGCTCGTGGCAGCAAGCCAAAATGAAGGTGAGATGCTTGGATCAGCGCGTGATCAAACCAAAATAAATGCACCAAGAAGAATCTTTTTACTAAATTTTAAACCAAATGCCCATTCCTGAAAACGGAATATAAGATAGCCTTGAAAATGAGTAAGGGATTTTTGAAAAATAAGCTTGCCGCATCTAAAGGCTAAAAATATTCCCATAGGTAAAAGAATGAAATGAAGGAAAATACTAGTCTAGAAAATTTAGAATAGGAGGCAGCAGGATCAAAATTTAATGTTTGAAAGTTTAATGACTATATGGTTGAACTTCAAATAGAAAGCCCTAATTGTTTACGATTTTTTACTCCTATAGTTCCTAAACAGTGGACGTAGTCACATGATGGTGGTCATTATTATGGATAGCTAACCACGAATGTGGCTGAAAGTACGAATGTTGTTCTAAAATGAGCAAGGAAGCTACCCATTACTACACTAGTCTAAGCAACATTTTACCGAACTATCATCTACTTCGCTATTCGTCGTGCAAACATAGAGACTATTCTTGAATCTGAAAAGAGTTTCACAAGGTAAAATATTCCCATGTTAGTTATCCCCCATGTTCATACTGACTATGAAATATTCTAAGGAATTTTCGTATATGTCATAAGTATGCAGTTAAGAAATTAATACATTAGGAAGGACGTGCAACTAAACATGTCGTTAATGAAGGGATTGGATTCTGCAGCAGAAGTGTTATGAATATCATGCATCCCGTAAATCGAATTTATATAAACAAAAACAGAATATACATAGAGCAAACATGTAAATAGCATGTTGTAGGGAAAGGATAGAACCATTCTTATCTTTATAGATTTCCAAGCTCCTAGAACATCATCTCGATGTCCAACGAACGACTCCTCCAATGAATTTGAACATGAACGTTTGTTCGAATAATCTTGAACACTATCACGAGAATAACATTGTTATTCTTAAATATTCCAATATAAAGATAGGTGGTATCCAACTATGGGAAGAGGGTGAGGAAAATTTTTTGGAAGAGTAGAGAGGATTTATTTTATGGCTTAGGGAAAAAATTGCACAATTAATGCTTGCAATTCTGTTGTGTTCTGTGTATCCCCAAAAGGACCATAAGGAAGACTTTATATAGAAAAGGATCAACCCTTTCTCCTAGTCTTTTTCCAAATTTTTCTTGTGTACAATTAATTTTATTTAATTAATTAGCACATTAATTAAATAACTATTTATACATTAAATCCAATTTAACATATATATATTCAATTATCATAACCATCATATGTATATGTTCAACACCTTTCTATTAATTAATTCTTCGTGAATCTAATTTACTTGAATTAATTATTTGAATCTTATTTAAATGTTTCTTTCCAATTTAATTTAAATTTTAGATCATATCCATAATCAATTGCATATTAATCATATTAATATACAATTTCCTCAAATTGATTTAAAACATTCAAATCATCCTTCTTTAATATCCTTTAGTCAGCTAACAAGGGGACCTGATGGACCTGTAGATCAAAAGCTCCAACAATATGAGATTAATTGACTAAACTCATTAACCAAGCTAATCAATATTCGTTAACTGTGGGTACACTTCACTAAAGACCTTTAGTTGCACTCTTCTCACTATAAATATATTTATGTGTCCACGGATATATAGCAATAACTGCAAGTTAGTCTTTCACGAGTGTTTGTAACTCTAACTGGGTCAAATTATCGTTTTACCCTTGGGTTACCTCTAACTTCTTAAGTACCAATGCTCTTCTAGTGAACAACCTATTTATGGTCCAAACAATGAACAAAAACCCCTCTTGGGCCAATGAGAGGGTAGAGCCCTTTTTTAAAGTCCCGGAGACACCATTAAGGGAACATTCATCTACTTACCCTTAAGACAGGAAGGAGTGAATTCCATCTTGTATTATTATGTTCCCAGCTTCCTATTCGGTATTGTCCCCAAAATGGTAGGTATATTGAGTCGGCGAACTAGCCACCTTCACCCATACAAATCAAAGGATAATCCCTCGTGAATAGGATACCTAGAATTAAGACTAAGTTGCCTACGTCATCTTATTGAAATAGGAATCTAACTAGTTAATAGTGTTACATCTAGTGGTTAGTATTTCACGGTCCAATCTTATACAAACTCATTGCATAGGATACCCCCACTTGCGTGTCACCTACACGAACGTGTTGGATCATTGTGTTTGTATCACATACAAAGTGGGTCGTGTCCACTAGGATAAGGTACACAACCTTATCTCTATACTATACCCTTTAGGCTGTATCTTGAACATTGATTCCTGTATGTCTCCACATACAGTTCAAGACTTATAAAGCAGTCCTGGATGTTAGATTATTGGATTTAGGGTTATTAAGACAAAAATAGAAAACAACATAATAACATTTATTGAATTAACATTTATAACTCTTTATTCATGACGGTTAATTAATAACACTTACTATCTATAAGTTTTAGGGCATAACACCCAACAGTTAACATATTTGACTATAGGACAGGGTTGTGTGGCGTCACCACTTCAATCAACCCAATAACACTAAAGGGTGGAACCACACATCGAATAAAGTTAAGTGAAAGAACATGCATATACAATAAGTGGCAGAGTTATGGAATTCCATGCTTCCATGTCATGGCTGCGTGTAAGACCATTGGGTTAGACTACTTGTACTACATTCAAGATTATTACAAAATTCCAACATATCTAGTGTGTTATTCACCTCAGTTCGAGCCCATCCCCAATAAAAAATGTCAGCCTAATCCTAACTTCCCCACTATTTGTCGAGACAAATCACGAGTTAGAAACGTTGGCAAATCGTGTACTACCCGCATGCATTTTAATTACTCTCCCCATTTTCCTCCCTGTTTTACACCTTTTTTTCAAGCATTTTAATTACTCTCCCCCTTTTCTCTCTCTCTTCTCATCTTCTCTCTTCTTTTGCCATTCTTTTTTTCTTCCTTCATCTCGTCTCTTCTTTCTCCCTCTGCCTCGTATGGTTTGTATTCTCCTCACACTTGATTCTATATTTATATTTTCTTATTGAATGCTACGTTTCTCTTCTCCAATTTTCTTTGTATGGCTATTTTTTCTTTTAGATTTAATAGATATGAATGGTTTTTTTTTTTATAGATCTAACTATTTTTTTTTATTGTTGTAACTATTTTTTTGGTAGATCTAACTACTTTTTTTTTTTGTTGCAACTATTATTTTGGTAGATCTCACTATTTTTTTTTTTTTTGTAGATCTAACTTTTTTTTAATAGATATGAACAATTTTTCTGTAGACCTAACATTTTTTTTAGATCTAAAATCTTTTCGAATATTTGGTTTCTAGCTTCATATTTGTACGTTCTCCTTTGGATTCTCTCATATACCAATTTTTATTTCATTTTATTTTCTAAGGAACTCTAAATCTAGAGGACTAGTGAGGGAAAGCATATCGTTCCAAATTCCATTGTGAAAGAACATAAACATTTACAATGATACAGAAACAGTTATGCATTAAAGACTAAAATATAGCATGCTTCGACGTAAATACAAGGGATCGATATAATAATATCTTTGAAGAACCCTTTCTTCACGTATTTCCCTCGATCAGTCACCAACTTGTTGAACAGCACGAACGCAACGAGAAACTAGAAAATCCTTGATCACCAGCGAGTAAAACTCAATCCTCGATCCTCGAACAGAACTCAACACCACCACAAGATTACCTTGGTATTCTCTGTGTGAGAATTCAGGAGTTATGGGCTCTGTATACTTTTGGATAGAGGGATGGAGGAAGAAACGATCGAGTAGACGATCGAGTAAGAGATCAAATGATCGTGTAGAAGAAGAAGTCTATCGTATAGACTGAAGGACTAATATAACATGCAACGGAAGAATTCAGAATCAATAAGCACTTAAACTACATTTAATTTGAGTTTTAACATGTTATTCATATGCATAAGAAGATTTGAAAACATATTACCTTTGAAGATCTCTTCTACGAATTCAGCAAAATTTCACCAAGATTGAGTTTGGATCTTCAAGAAGACCACCACCAAGATCTTCTCCACTATGCTCAAGAAGAAATGTGTGGTAGAAACACTCAAACCAAGCTAAATTGTGGATGAACTAGTTAGGGTTGAGTAGGGTTTTCAGTTCTTTTTCACTTCAGTAAGTAAACTCGGAATCCTCTCTCATCTTTATGCATGGAACGTCTATATACAGATAGAAATCATGCAAAACAATAGGGCTGTATGGATGGCACCACCTACTTGGTGATAATTTCGTAAATCAAATGGATTTTGGTAAAATTCCATTAGATTATAGTTAGTGGATTTTTTCTAAAATTTGAAAAACCCACTAACTTAAAAACTAATTTAAAAAGAAAAAAATGATTTTAAATAAAACCTTTTTTATTTTAAATTAGTTTTATAAAACTAATTCAAAATAATTAATTTTAATATAACTAATTTTAATTTTAATTAAAAGAATATTACTTTAATATCTTAGTATAATTCAATTTCATATTTAAATCATAATTTAAATATTAATTGATTCTCCAATTTTGTTTAATTTCAATTAAATTAAACGTTTTTAATTGTATCAAATACAATTAATTGAAAAAACCCTAAAAATTGAATTTGAACATTTCAAATTCATAACCCTAATTCCAAAATTCATCAAATAAATACTCAATTTGTAATTCCAATTTATGAGCTGGTAGAGGGACCTAATGGACCTACAGATCATGAGCTCCAACGATTTGTAATTAATCAGTTAAACTCTTTAAACCGAATTAATTACTATTTGTTAACTATCAAGGCACACCACTATAACTCGATAGTTGCACTCTCATCACTGTAGATATATTTTTGTCCATGTAAACCATAATCAGTAAATCAATCCTTCACGGGTCGTTCGTAATTACAGCTGGGTCAAAATTACCGTTTTACCCCTATAAATATATCTTGTTCCTTGAGTTCCTACTAGCCCTCTAATGATACTATTTATGAATCATGTCCCTCTCTATTATGAGAAGGCGGGGCTCCGATTGTTCAAGACCTGAAATCAGAACTTAAGAACAGGTAGGAGTGAATTCCATCTCACAGAGCTATGTCCCCAGCTATCTATCCTATCTTATCCCCAAAATGGAAAGCTTATTGAGTAGTATTGTTAGACTACTCTCACCCATGCAAATCAAAGGACAATCCCGAATAAACAGGAGTTTATAGCTAGCTCAGAACTAAGATCGAGTTATCTTATGTTACTTTAGTATGAAATAGTCAATTTTAACAGTAAACGGTCGTTATAAAGAAAAGTGACTATTTCATGGTCCAGTCTTTATGCAAACTCATTGCATTGGATGCCCCCACTCACATGTCTCTACATGAATGATCTGTGGATCATATCATTTGTATTATCTATACAAAATGGGTCGCATCCAATAGTGTTACCAGGATGAGATACTCAATTTCATCCATATACTTATAGACCATTTAGGCTATATACTATTAACTTGATCTTGTTTATGTCATCGCATAAAGTTAATCTATTCATACTATAGTCATGCATATGTTTATTGGATTTTCATTATAGAATGCAATATCAACAACTTTCTTTGAATAAAAAACTCAATAATATTTTATAAATAAATAGAATGTTTAACAAAAAATTTCGAACTACGAGTTCTAGGACATTCCCAACATAGACTCGATACTCAATAGTGCAGTAAAAGGCACTATCGTATAGTGACTCGATGCTCTATCATTTTTTCTCTCAATTAGTTATCTGATAACTTGATGCATGAAGCGTGGAATGAATCTGAAAAACTATTTTTTTTTATTTTACCCACTTTGCCATAATAATTGAGTATAACCACCCACTGAGTCGGTTAATGGAGAAAAAGAATTATCAATTATCTCATAATTAATAAATTATAAATAAATACAACAATTAACTTATCATATTATTTTTATAACCTATACTTTTAATATTGCATCATATGCAACATATAAACCATAGTTCTTTTTCTATTTTATGGTATTTGATATAAATCATATTTATATTACCTCCAATCAAATAATAATGTATCAAATACATTAAATCAATTATATTATATATAATTGAATTAATTTAATTATATCATATATAATAAAATTCCCTCTTATTAATTTGAACATTTCAAACTAACCCAAAAACTGATTCTCAACTTGAATCCATTGAGCTACCAATGGGACCTTATAGACCTGTAGCTTGAAGCTCCAACGGTACGTGAATAACTGACTAAACTCTTTAATCACGATATCCACCATCTGTTAACTGACGGGCAATCCATTAAAGATCGATAGCTATACTCTTCGTACTACAGATACATTTTTGTGTCCATTGGATATAACCAATCAAAAGTACGATGACCCTTCACAAATCGCTCGTAAGTACAGCTAGGCCAATTTACCGTTTTCCCCTATAGTTACATCTAACTCCTTAAGTACCATTAATTTCTCTAATGAACAATAGATCATAGTCCCACTATGACTAAATCCTTCTCGGGCCAAGAGAAGGTGTGGCGCCACATTGTTCAAACTTCGGAATCAGCCCTTAAGGGAGCAATTTATCTACTTACCTCTGCTTCGGGGAAGGAGTGAATTCCATCTTGTGTAGTTGAGTTCTCAGCTGTCCAATCAAACGAATCCCCAAAGTGGTAGGTTTGAGTCGATCAAAAGACCGCCCTCATAAGCAGAAGTTCACAACTCACTCAGGGTTAGGGTCATGTAACCTATGGTCATCCTAGTGAAATGAAAGTCTTAATTATGAACGACGTTATATAACGAGACTAAACATTTCGTGGTCCGGTCTTATACAAACTCCTTTGTATAGAATATCCCCGCTCGCATGTCTAATACACGAATGATCAGGATTAGGTCATTTGTAGCACTTTACAACATTTGTAGCATCTACAAAGCGGGCCACACTCGTAGTGTCACCAAGATAAGGTATCCCTCCTTTATCCATATATTACAGACCATTTAGGTTATCACTTAAAGCACGATCAACTTATACGTCTCCACATACATGCTTAAGTTACAACGATAACCAGGGATCTTAGTTTATTGGTTAGTGGTTAATGAAACTAAAATATCTCATATTTCATAGACTGAAGTGAATAAAATATCTCATGTTATAAATCACAATGTGTTTGTTCATACAAGTGTTTACAAACAACGGGATCCAACGAGATTTAGGACATCAACCCCAACAATTTTATTTTACAATTTTCTGTAAAATTAAAGAAAATTACAAATGGGTTATCTATACAAAGTATAGCTCTAATATGGCATAAATTTTACGGGGAAGAAAGTATAAGTATAGGAATAAGCATAGGAACAAAAGTTAGTATTTTTTCAACATCATAACCATAGGAACGAAAGTTAGTATCTTTTTAACATCATAAGCATAGCAATAAAATGAAAAATGTAATAAAATTGCTTTTAACAAGAAGCAAATTTCCAATTATTTTTCAACATGTCACCACCTTGTAGATTAAAGCTTTAATTATGATTCCATATACTTTAGATAATAGTGCCTTTTCCATTTTTATTTTTAAATTCATGAACATTTTATGTTAAGAAGTTTATATAATTATGGTTTTATGATATAATATACAATATATTAAATACTTTAATTTTACGAAAATAATAGTGTTTATAACATAAAATAATGTATTTGTTAATATTTATCTATTTTAGTATAATTCTGCCTTTTACAATTTCAAATTCAAAATCTGAATACACTAAAAACATAAAAATGTCGTTTTCAGAATTTGTACCGTTTGGATCATTGAACCCGAAAATGGTTTTCAAAAAGAGAGTTTATACTACCTACTAAACACATATTTCATGAACTCAGTGAATCTAAAAACATAAAACAGAATTTGAATTGCTTAATTGATTTGGAATGGAAGATGAAGCACAATACCGAAAGGTCGAGATGCAGATTGGATCTTTCATGAAGTTGCGTGAACTGTTGGGAAAAACCTTACACTTCTACCGCAAGAATAAGCAGAAAATAACAGGGAAATTAAAATAAAGTAATAAAATTGGAAACAAAATAATTTACTTAAAAAACTTCCAACTCGGAGAAAGACCACAACCTACCAGAGAGAAATCCACTATGTGAAAAATTGTTACAATCACATAGAACAAATTCTCTCCCATGATCCCAATTACAATATCATTCTCTCACACCTTTTGACTACTCACACCTTTTTTTCTACTCTAAAACTAGAGAATATAAAAGGAATTTAATTAGAGTTAGCACACTAAGCTTAAAGTGTTTCTAACTGGGACACACTAAAAGAAATTTGGGCTTAAACCGACATTAAAGATAGTGTTATTAAAGCCCTTTAATGTCGGTTGCCTTTAATGTCGGTTGCCTTTAATGTCGGTTTTAAACCGACATTAAAGGGCTTCAATAACACCAATAACACAACCTTCAATGTCGATTGCTTAAAGGTCTTTAATGTCGGTTGCAACCGACATTAAAGCCTTTTTTTTTTTTTTGGATTCTTAACCGACATTGAAGCCCGAATCTGTCCATTTTTTAAAGTTCCCTTGCCAAATCCATTTTTTCGGTAAAAAAGTATAACATGACACATCATCGTCGAACACTATGGCTATGACATTATTCATGTATGGATTGTAAATCTATTACATTTAATCCACAAATTCTGCTATAGAATTATAATTTAAAAAGCGTATAATAATTCAAGTCTTGAAAACACAAATTACAAGTAATACAAAGATTATGATTTTACAAGGGCAATAGATTCTTCAGTGTAAAGGCAACACAATTTTATTTGTCTACAAATTTGGGAGGGTTTGAGAGATTAAGAGATGTAATACACGTTGTTGAGATGGACTTCATTATCAGGATTCTTCTTCTTTAGTTCATCCAGCAACTACAGAAAAATTGGAAAGATTTAGAATTTAACTTCAACTTAACAAGTAATGTGCCTGAGATTAAGAATTTAACCTCAGGCAGACTCTGATCCAAGGAGAAAAACTAATTTTATAACCATAACCACATTTATATAATCATTTGAAAGGCCAAATGTTAATGAAACTTCAATCTGTCATGCACATTGAAACGTGCTATAATGTGACCAAAATACAGAAAATAGAAGTGCCAACTCATATGTAACAGTAACACAATCAAGATAACCAGCTTCTGTCAGATTGCAAAAGTAATCTCCATTCAACAGAATGAATGCATAATCTGATTATATGAAACAGGTTTAGCCAAGTAAATATACCTTATTCGGTGTCATGCCAAGTTCTCTCTTGAACACTTCACACACTTGATTGTACGGGGATACTAAGCATAAAACTAACCTACAAGAACATAAGGACTAGTTTTCAGTATGAAATCCAAAGCAACAGAAGTTTCTGGATCAATATTAAACTGCATACCTTGAAATAGGAGGACAATAATGGTGTCGAAGACTATTATCCAATTTCCCAAAGTGAACTTCCGACCAATAATTCTTGTTAACAAAGGATCAATCACCAATATAAACCACCACCACAATAAACATTAAACGGCCACCTAGTAGGATAACTCAAAAAGGCATTGATTCAAATTGAGCACACTGGACTATTTGTGGAACAAAACAACCACGACACGTAAGCTAACTATATTTTCAGCCATGAAATTTATATGCGAGGAGCGAGAGCGTTGGAGAGTGGCCGAGAGCGAAGGTATGAGCAGAGCGAGAAGTAGCGAGAGTGGAGGACGACGGCGAGAGCGAGAGGGCTGCGCTACAGAGGACTATTAGGAAAAGTGAGAGCGACGAGCGAGGAGGGAGGGATTGGGCGGAGATATATAATCTAAATATATAATAATATTTATTGACAACAAAGAAGTTGATGCACAGGTATTAGAATCTTATCATACAATTAGAAAAAACAGTGCTACCTTCAATCATAACCAAATATTATGATTTCTTTCTTCCGAGGAGCATTAGCTCGACAGCAATTCATCTCCGAAGTAGAAATGTCTCAGATATTCCATGCAGTTTTGCTCCTTTTGCAGGATTGGAATATCTGAATATGGCCACACTTTAATGTAACAAAATGGTGCTGGAAAAAAAATATGGGTCAATTAAGTATTGCCACACCTTAGGCCTTTCTGTTCTCTGTGTTTCTTCTTTTTCTTCAGCTGACACTTTCCAGAGAGACATGAACTAACAAATTACG